>NC_080103.1:56732655-57032655 GCF_950005125.1 Chionomys nivalis | reverse complement strand
AGGTCTGAGACTTCAGACTCGGTTGGGTTTTGTGGTGCAGCCTGAAGCTTTCAGCATTGCAAAGCAGTGAGAAGGAGATCACAGACTCAGGACCAGACCAAGTTCTATAGGCATTATCGGGCAGACTGAGCGAGATAGTAAAATCTTTGGAAGAGAGGGCAGAGATAGGAGAGAAGGAGAGGGAGAAAAATATAGATAGATTCTACTCTCAATCTTGTGTGGTGCACCTTTTGAAATTCTGTCCTTGAGAACCAGCTTAATTTTTTTTTTTTGACACATGAACTCTTTTTGGCCACACAGCACACTTATCTCTACTTTTATTTGAATGTTACTCCTAACTTTAAGTTCCTGAGAAACAGGTGAAATGGACAACCAAAGACAGCCCAATGAGTGTGTTCTTTTGCAGTATGTAAGAGGCTTTATTTATTTTTCCAGAGCAAATTGTCATGAAAGTTTAGTCAGTAAACATGGACTTGGAATAGGCAAACTTCACTCCAAATCAGATCTTCTGCAACTCTGTCATTTATAATATGGATACAGACTTTAAGAAAAAATTTAACTTTCTTCCTTACAAATTCAAACCCTATCTGAACATGATGTTCATTGTCCAAATATTGCTTTCTTTGATGACTGAAAATTGATATTGCATTTAGTTGGAGTCTTGACCATGAATAAATTTGCTTGACTAAAGCAAAGAGAAAGTTCAGAAAGGGAGCTTCAAAGGGAGTGACTCCTTCTGACACCCTCTCCACACAGAGAAGACAGCCTTTGTTCACAGTGGCTAATTGCTATCCACACTCCAGGGGAGATTTAAGGGCATCTGCACTTTTACAAACAAGGTAAAACTATGTAGAATGAAAGGTTCTGAAATAAATTGAGAACATTCATTTAT
The DNA here is from genome assembly GCF_950005125.1 of Chionomys nivalis. Lineage (NCBI taxonomy): Eukaryota > Metazoa > Chordata > Mammalia > Rodentia > Cricetidae > Chionomys > Chionomys nivalis. The sequence goes on along the minus strand of NC_080103.1, from coordinate 57,031,763 downwards.
GCTTGACCTTATAGCTATACAATATAACTTGTATTTTAAATAAGGAACATTCCATGGTATGATGCTTTGTAAAGTTTCTTGGTATACATGCAAAGTGGTTTATTAATTAATAGCACATATAATAAATAATAACTTTTAATTGCAAGAAGATAAATTGCATTAAGATAAATTTTAAATTTCCTTAAAGGTTAAAAGCTAAAATTTAGAATAAGTAAATTTCACTATTTCAATAGCCATTATTCCTTTCTGATAATAATTATTCCTGACTGATAATAATTCATTCCTACAAATTGTTACATGATACAATCTAACAACCAAGATGCCATGAGAATCTGTCTCATTTAAGGCTACACATCCTTTCTCCAGACACCAGCTATTTAACACCAAGTGTGACATTTGTTAAAAAAATAGTTTAAAATCCAAAACAATCTATGCATTTTCTGCCATGTTTCCACATTATATCTCAATAACCTACTGTTGAGAAAATGTCAAATAATAAACACATTTTCAGAGGGGAGAATTGTCATGGGTCTTTTTCTTCTCCCCTTTAATAAAACAGGACCTGCATAGATTTATTCTGTACATAGCAGATGAGAGCGTATACTTTCTTACATTCCAGAGAATAATTATTTTTCTCATGAAAGGAGTCAATAAAAAGTGCATAGCCACACTAAATTCTATAAGTGTCAGCATTAGATTGAAAACTATGAGATTTTCTATCAAGGTTTTTTTTCTGAATATGAATTGTGGCTGTGGAGAAAGACTATTAACTCTGTTTCATACATAGTGTAGATGAAGAAAATTCAGCTGTTGGTCATAAACAGGGCACCTTGATTTCATTAAGTTCACTGCACCTAAAATTCCTGCAAATAACTCATTTCAAATTCCTGCTGGAAATTCTGTCTGGCCAATATGAAGTGTTCACAGATTCCAATGAATTCTAACACTATTTTCTCTGATTGGAATTCTACTTGTTTTCCACAGGAAACGATGTAACACCGTGTTCGTCAATGAAAACCACTGTAGTGAAAGCATGGCTGGTGAGCAATCTCCTGTAGAGCTAAAACTGAACCTCAGATACCACATGATCCTGAATTTCTGGAAATGAATAATGGGTAACTTTTCCAATTCATGCTTTGATTTGAGTCAATCACTTGACTTATTTATAATTTACTCATACCCAGAGACCTCGATTTCAAATTACATCTCTTATTAACTTTTATTTTTCCACCCAATGCTCCAAATTCAAGGATTTATAAACAAGAATAGAAATTGAACATTTTCTGCAAGTAATAAAATAAAATAAAAGAGGAACAGATACTTAATGTTAAGTATACACCCTGATTTTTCTAATGGAAATACACTCATACTAAAATCATCATCACAAAACTGGAAACGACCACCAGAGACGAATACCATAGCAATTCATTCCATACCTCAGAGAAGCCCTCTGTGAAACAGCCCCCCCTCCACCATCCTCTCTGCAAAAGACAGCAAAACTAATTAACAAAGCAGAATAAGTAGATCTTCCCATGAAGTGGAACAGAGATGTAGGTGTCCTTGTAAATCTCACTAATTTCCCTCAATGTTGTTATTTGTAAAGTTAATCCACAATATGGCATATACCAGTCGTTTATGTGCCTAGAGTTGTTTACTATTCCATTTTTGTGCATTTTTCTACAACAGACTCTTTCTATTGCCTAAGGGTATTGAGCTGGTTCAGTCACTATAATGATACTTGCATTTATGATTTATCCCACACACCTTTAACATATTGCAAAAATCTTTCAACTTGGAAATATGAACACTATATTCTTACTAGAAATATTTAGTATACACTTAGAATTCAAAAAGCTTGCATTTATTAGATATACAAATTCAAGGTTATGATCATACTTAATATTTCAGCTATAAGGAAAAATTAAATTTTTTAATTTAAATAATTTTATCCAGTTCAATAACTAATATAACCCAATCACAGTTGTCCAAACCATATATGGCTAAAGAAAGTTATAATGGGCAAGATAGGATTTTCTGATCATTAGCTGAGATTTGAAAAGACTTGAACTGAACACTGTTTAATAAGTTGTCCAAAAGTCCCTCTCACTATGAACTGTAGCTTTGGGATCTGTAGGTCTGAATCAGGCATCTGTGAGTTGTCTTGGTCATGGTGCTTTAGCACAGCAACAAGGAAAGTACAATGAATATTGGAGAATGTAATTTCAAATTACTGTTTATTGTAGACCTTGAAAACATAGGTAACACCACTGAGTGATTAATTCTCTACACCTGAAATACTGATATTTTATGGAAAATTTAGAAATTTTTTTCAAAGCTTTCTAGAGAGGGAAAAGCTAGCAGTAATCTCAGATCAGTTATAAAGTGAGTGGAAAAGGACTTTAGCTGCTTCTTCTGACTCTTTTTGCATGTTACTGTCTGCCTGCCTGAATTAAAAGCCCTCAATTAGCAAGGAAAATGTCCTGTTGTGCAGACTCTGAGTCCCAAACATGTTTCATCTTCACTTGCTCATGCCCAGAACCTTTGTCTAGAAATTCAAATTTCTTCCATAGGTTCTTTGAGGTAGATAAATCAAGCATACTTGTGAGCTCTGAAACAATACGATACTGTAAGACACATCACTATGATATTTGCTAAAATTGTGCCTATATTATATATTTAAATAAAATAATGATTTCTTTATATGAGTACTTTTATCTCCAGTTATCAAGGAGAAGTAGCAAATTAAAGCAACAACTTTTTATTAGTTTCTCAAAAGTATGAGCTAAAGGATATTCATATTAGTACATGTGACCCCAAATTTTATTGGCATATCTCTCAAATCTACCTTCATTTATTCTCCACTGATAAAAAGTCTTAGCTGACAGTTCTGCAAACACACTAATTAGCTCTCTGTTAGAGAGTTTTCTGACAGATTCCACTTGCAACCTCTGTGTTTCCTTGTCAGGCACCAAGCAAGAACACACTGTTTCAATGATGAGCAGGTTAATATTGTAAAAAGTAGTAATTTTCCTGTTTTTCATTTTGCATCATTTGACATAGCTAAAATGACTAACTTTGGAAGTCTTTTTCAAATATTTTATAGCAGATTGTTTTAATGTTCACATTTATCTTTTAGTATTTAGTAATCTACATGGATGTAACATTGAATTTCCTGTGTTGAATGGTAACATGATTCTGACAAGTTTCCATGTAAATGTTGGGCACATAGTAGGGGTTCAAATGATAATGAGTTTTAATAAAGGAAAGTTTACAGACATTTCATATGGTAGAAAAGTAGAAAATGTCATTTAAAACTTCATCATTGTAACATCTGTGATATATTCCCAATGGCATTTAATGTTATCTTACATATTTCTGATGTGGGATTCACCTTTGTATGCTGTGAATATCATTGGTTAATAAAGGAACTGCTTTGGGCCTATAGCAGAGCGTTGGGAGAACAGGGCTAGGCCGGAAAAACTAAAGTGAATGCTGGGTGGAAGAAGGTAGCGTCAGAGAGGAGCGGTGGAGCCCCTTTGAGACAGATGTCAGTTGGAATCTTGCTGGTAAGCCACAGTCACATGGTGATACACAGATTACTAGAAATTGGTTAAATTAAGATGTAAGAGTTAGCAAATAAGAAGTTAGAGCTAATGGGCCAAGCAGTGGTTTAATTAATACAGTTTCTCTTTATTTCGGGGCTATGTGGCTGGGAACCAACAAGCGGCCTCCTTGCTACATATTTCTTTTGCTATTAGACTGAAAAGTAGAATACCAAGAGTTAGGAGATATCCAAGCATGGTGGAATATAGGTCGGTAAATGAAAAAATAAAAGTGATGTTCTATCCTATTGCTAGTCAGTGTGATGTAATATTTCCTTCACCTTTGATGTAAATTATAACGTGTTTTGATCAACAATAAAATAAGATAAAACAAAAACATAAGTTAAATGTGTTCTGTAGAGATGCTTAGATACATCTCAGTCATAAAAAGATTTTTTCAGCTTAATAGGGAGAAAAATTACAAAACAGTGAGCTTTAACAAACTGTGACCCCAAGTAACTTGAATGATCTGAAACCACTTTTGATGATAAATATATACATGATTAGTATAATCCTGGGAATTTCTAGCTATTGTTTTAGATTAGAGGATTAGTGTATTGAATCCTAGCCAATTCTGACACAAGTACCTAAATTTATATTTAAAGTTCTTCATTGTCAGCTTTAGTTGTGTTTTTAATAATGCTAATGTGAGTTCTAAGAAAATAAAATTTATAAATAATTATTTGAAATTATTGCAACATTATTTTTACTCTTGGCATTATAATCAGTATTTTAAATGTATTGCTGAACTTATTAGAGAAAAATTGTTGAATTAAATTGCTGGCCCTATTATGAAAATAAGAAAATTAGTACATGCATATAATATGTTTTCATCAAATTCATCCCCAATTTCTTCTCTCCAATTTTCCTCTGTATCTTCACCATTTTCCCTCCTAACTCCATGTTCTCTCTCTCTCTCTCTCTCTCTCTCTCTCTCTCTCTCTCTCTCTCTCTCTCTCTCTCTCTCCCTCTCTCTCTCTCTCTCTTGACCCTCCAAATCCATTTAGCTCTACATTTTTGTTCACAGGTATAGGACCATCCGTTAAAATAAGAGGAACTTATTAGGCATGGAATAAAAGTCTGATTTTCCCTCTCTGGGATCAATGAACTTCCAATAACTCCCAGAAATATTCAGTCTGTTAGGGGTGGATTTCCATCATCCATTTTCTCATACATGGTGGGATTTCTGTTGACTGGATCATGTGTCGGTATTGCGCATGATGGCGCTATCAGAGTTCATGTGGTCCATACAGCTTCCAAGTTTAGAATATATGGTTTAGCTGCTGATACAGAAGTACACTACATGAAGATCATACACTCTTCGTATATGTTCAGGTCAACTTTATGGGAGGAATGAGACATAATATAGTTAATTCATTCAGAGGAGAGCTCGCTCCATTCTCTTATCCTCTGAATGTTGACCAGTGTGGGGCTCTGTATTCATCACTATCCACAATATAAACAATCTTTTCTAATGAGGGATGAAGGAAGCGCTGGTCTATAGTATCAAGCTAATAACCTAGGATGTAGTTCAGTACTGTGCTCATTTAGGTAAATATTGTATTAGGCTCTTCCCACATCGTCTACGACATTGCTGGATATGGGCTTCTATCCTGGTTAAAACTTCCATCGTATATGGTAGACTTCAGAAACTGGTTGGTTGCTCCCTTAGCTTTCATGGTACTACAGCACTAATGGGCATATCTTGCCAGGACAGTGGGTCCACAGCTAGGTAAGTGAGAATGCTATTTATTTTCCTTCTGCAATACGTGCATAACAAATTCCAAAGCTCTGAAATCTAGTCAGTGTGATAAAGTTTCTAGGTTAGTATCAGCTTGATTTCTTTTTTTAAAAAAAATGGAGGTAAGAGACAGTCCACAGAGTGGGAAAATATTTATAAACTATCCAGCAGACAGAAAATCTGAACATAAAATAGATACATACACACATAGATAGATGATAGATAGATAGATAGATAGATAGATAGATGATAGATAGATGATAGATAGATAGATGACAGATAGATGACAGATAGATAGATGATAGATAGATAGATAGATAGATAGATAGATAGATAGATAGATAGATAGATAGATGATTGATAGATAGATAGATAGATAGATAGATGATAGATCGATGATAGGTAGATAGATAGATAGATAGATAGATAGATAGATAGATAGATAGATAGATAGATAGATAGATACCGCCACAGTTAAAAAATTGGGAATAGAAATTTCTCTTTTATTTTTAATTAAAATAGATTCTTCTCTCAAAAACAAACAAACAAAAATTCTTCTTTCAAAAAACAACAATCAAACACAACAAAACAAGGTACAATAAAATAAGGTAAAAAAAAAACCCTCAGAAGACAACAGAAGAAGACAACAGTCTACAAGTTTAGCAGAATACCATTAGGAATCATTGGGACATTGAAATTATTTTGCAGAGAGAGAGAGAGAGAGAGCACGAGCAGCTTCTCCATGGTCTGGAACTGAAACCCGAGTGAAGGACATCAGGATTAACATATACCCCAATCCACCCTCACCTTCCAAGGGCAACCTTTCAGCATTCCCTAGTTCCCGATATTGGTGGGACCTCCAATCGCAGCGCACTGTGCCCCCGTCTGCGTTCTATGTGCTACAATACAGTTCATGAGCTTCGGGCAAGGGGCTGTAGGTTAAAATACATGAACACACACAGAGACAAACAGACACACGAAAATTTAATTACTGGTAAAAAATCCTTTATTCAATAGCACCATGGAGGCTTATATACCCAGCAGTCAATTGGGCCAACAGGTAAAAACCTTATCCTCTGATCCTCAAGGCAAGGCACAGCTTTTAGTAACTCTAATCAGAAGGCTCTAGCAGGGAAGAGCAGCTGAAGGCCAGGACTTCAAATAGTCCCAACAAAAGAGAGAGGGAGAGGAAGAGGGAGGGGGAAAGGTAGGGGGGAAGGGGAGGGGGGAGAGAGAGAGAGATTAACTAACTTATTAATTAAGTTTTGGGCCAGTTGTGTTTGGTTCTACCCTAGGTCTCTGTGCTATCTGGTCTTTGGTTCCTGGTTATCCAGGAAGTGACAGGTTAGGGCAACCTCTCCTGTATGTGGGCCCCTAATTAAACCAGATATTTTCTGGCCAGGATGGGAGGGCACAGTAGGCAATAGTAGGCATCATTATTGGGAGAAATAACTAGCAATAATATACTTTGAAAATATACAGAAACATACAACTATAAAAGATTTCTATAGCATACTTATATATTTAAAATGTGTTTAAATTCACTTAATCTATAGTGAAGCAATAATACCTCTCAATGAAAACCATAGACTATCAAATAAAAGACCCAGTGCCAGGTGAAATCTTAATACCTGCTACCTGTCAATATAGAGTAATTTAGAAACAAGATCTCTGAGTGTCATCAAAATAAAAACATGTAAATAAGTCAGCATGAGCCATAATCCCAAGAATACACTCTTTATAAGGAATAGACTATAGGTATTTGAACACAGTAACACAGACAGGCAGACAGAAACAGAGGGGATACTGGAAGATGATAATACAGTGGTAGCGTAGTGCATATACAAGCCAAGGGGTAGCAAAACTTGTGGGCCATTAGAAACTCGGGTCAGGAACAGAGAACGACACTCCAGGAATATTTGGGGAAAGTATGGCTCTGCCAATACCCAACATTGCTCTCAGCTTCAGAACTAGGAAAGAATAACTGATCTTTTAAGCCACTATATTTGTGGAAGTTTCTCAAGGTCCTAGAAAAAGAATATAATTGTATCACTGAATGCAATTCAATGTATCCTAAATCTCTTAAGTAAAAATAAGAAACTATATTAAACCCTGATGAGTGATTCACCTTTGATTTTCTTCACAATTTCCTATTCATAACATAATAAAAATTTCATCATTTTTCAGTTCCAGGAAACTAGTCTGAACTCTGGCAATTCCAGATATTATTTTATAGAGATAACGGATATGTTTTTCTTTCTTTTTTACTTAGCATGCATAAAATATGTTTATGTGTACACATTGAGGCCTAAAAGCATTAAAGGTATCACAATAAATTTGTATCCAAACATTACATGCAAGGTTATGTTTTTATTGGGATTTATAGATACACATAAATATATTTTCTTACTCTAAAATTTAACATTGCTACCTATATTTCTCTGAAAAGATGTATAGTATGAACTGTAAGTTTAAGAAAATCAGAACATCAAATGGATTATTTTACCAAGATTCAATCAAGGAAAACAGAGACATCATTCAATATCAGACCTTTTCCTATTCATCCCCCATTAATATATATATATAATTAAAAGATTACCTAAGAAAGCACTTTATCACTTGAAAGTCCACTCAAATAAGAATCAAATAAGTTAATAATGATATCTTGAGTATTTTTCAATAAAAAGAAGCATTTCGAAATTGTGTAGTTATACTTTTGCCTTACCTCTTGTAATGGTTAATTGTCCTTCTCAGCAATTTCTTAATACAATGTAAAGTCAGATGGAAAGGGTGTCACAATGTAGAATTATCAAGATTAAATTGATGTGTCGCTACGTGTGTGTGTGTGTGTATTTCATTGCGTTAATCAGTGTGTGAAAACCCAGTCTAAAGGTAAGTGACACCATACCCTAGGTGTAGGGACTGTACTCTATAAACATCATAAAAGCCAAAAGCAAGCTGTGTGCTAAACATGCATGCATGTATTATATCTCTGTTCTTGCCTTGCCTCAAATCACTTCCACCTTGATTTCCTGCAGCAACAGCTGTAATTTGGAAATGTTAGAAAAGTAAACCTGAGCTTTGGTAAGTTAATGTCAGAGTATTTCATCACAGCAATGGGTGGTGACACTAAGGCAGAAAGATACTGAGAAGTGGGGCCATTTCTGTGATAAGCCTGACTATGCACCTTTAAAGCTTTGCAAATATTCTGTTAAAGAGTATCAAAGTCTTTGTTATATCGGTGGGAAACTAGAGATCGTTGCAAACAGAGCTTGATAAGTCATCCTGGAAGACAAAAAATGGTCCATTCTGGAGGGAGCCTGGAATACAAGAATGACAAGGGAAAAAAGAACAGTGGAGGAGTATGGCTCATGAAATTTCAGAAATTAAGAGGAACTCTGATCAGGAACTTGAATGGGTGTTATCCATGAGAATTTTGGTCCAAAATATGTTTTGATTCCATTCTTGTTCTGAGAATTTATATGAAACAAAGTTTAAAGATGATTAACTAATTTGTTTGGCAAGGGAAATTTCAAGACCAAATACTGCTGAGGCCTCTATTGAGTGAGCGGCTTTCATTAATAAAGAGATGAGCTTAATTGTGGAGAAATTTCTGAACATAAAAACAATACTCTACCCTTTGGAGGAGGCTTCTTCTTATAAGATCCAAATTCACTTAGGAAGAAAGGGTAAGTTGAGAGCCCTCACTGCTCCTAAAGCAACAGCCTAGGACACTGTATCTCCAGGGCCAGCACACAGTAGTAGAAACCGCTGTGGTTTCAATGGACAAGGCCACAATTTAAAATGGTAGCATAATTTAGCAATATCATAATTATAATGTACATAATACTAGATCTGAAGGCTTGAGGAGGCTATGGAGAGAAGCAGAGACCCTGTACTGTATATCATGGTTGAAGCCCGTGGAAAGGCTCTGAAAGCCATTACATGGAGCCAGAAGGTGATGCCACAGTGATACTGAAGATACCATGGTACTCAATATGGCAGGACTACGAGGTATCTGCCAAGGTCAGCTGCAGGAGTGAAATGGTACCAGCCTAAAAGAGAAGATTTTGTGCTACATCCTACCTAGCTGGAAGTGTGTGGACCAATTAAGCCTGATTTAGAGCTCAGAAAATTACATTATGAGACTCAGATGCTGGACATGAAGTTGCAGGATTTGCTGTTTGCAAGGATTTTGGTTTCTTTTGATGTCAGTGCCATATCTCTGCTCTTCCTTTTGTATAGCCATGTCTACTGGGGACATTGTATGGTGGAAATTTGTAACTTGGTTTTATTTTCTAAGATCTAGGTGAAGAGACTCTGGCCTTTTAAAATGCTGGAATTTTTAAAGACTTAAAAATGGAGACTTTTAAAGCTGAATTATGGGTTCCAGTGTGAGAATACATGAGGCAAAGGGTGGAAAAGGAACAGGATGAACAAAACTCTCCTCCTGCCATTTCTACCTGGACCACTGCTACCAGGAGAACATCATGAGAACTTGTCTTTACTGAATTGAAGGCTATACCTAGTAAACCTCTTTTTTTTTTGCCTTAAAGCTAGAATAACTGAAATTCTTTCTACAATAATTATAGCGCAGCCACACTGTCCTCAAACATTTTACTTTTAAAGTGTAGAATCATTGAACAGTGTGCTACAAAGATAGTCTTATTTTTCATACTTTCTATGTCCTATGCTAATGTGTGGGGGGTTAATCACATGGGCCCCCACATATAGACAAAGAAATACAAACAGCTAAGGAAAGTTGATTGTGGAAGAAATAGTGTTCCCCAGGGCTGAGTCTTATAATTATTATTGAATACTGATGGCTCATGAACCCAAAAGTCCTACATGTACAAGTAACACTAACTGTACTAAGTAACATGTATTTATATATTTTATATATTTCAGCATGTTTAATATATGTTATTGATACACACATATAACAAATAAAGAAAAAGAAGTCTTGATTTCAAAAGGGAGCAAGGCAGATTCAGGAAATGGCAGGGATCAAGAGAGGAAAAGGAAGGGAAAAATAATGCATTTGAATTTTAACTCCCAAACACAAAATTATTAATATCGTTTTACTCAAGATTAATGTGCCTTTTCTAAAATCCCTAGAGTGTTTCTTTGTCTCCTTCTCTTTCTCCTTCAGTTTGTCTCTCAACAGCTTTGTCTCTCCATATAGATGCACACAGAATTAGTAACTTGAGACTGTCCAAAAACAAACAAGCAAAATCAAATCTTGTCCTTATTACCTATGAACCAAGAGCGCTATGCCAGTGTAATTAATTTTGTGTCATTTTGCCTTCATTTGTTAAATAAAATAATAGTAGATTGCATATTATAGGGTTTTTGTCAGGACTAAGTGAAGTGTACTACGGGTGAACCATTTCTTAGAGGGCTTGTTAGATAAATAAATGTTAACTTCTATAAATGACAGCGAAGGGGATTCACAGGTTCCTGGCCTGACTTCTACACAGATGCTGTTCCTTTCTTAAACCTGCTGTTGGCACCAAATAAACTGCTGATATTTAGAATGGCACTTACGGATTGGCAGTTCTCAGGCTTGTCAAGTGATTTCCAAATTCACCAGGTAATGGTCTGAAACAAAAGAGAAATAGATTTTATTTTAAGGTTCAGACTTAGGGTGCCTAAGAAAGTACTTTGTTTATCTAAAATACTAAAGAATAACTGGCTACTGAACTACTAAGAAAATATAAAGAAAGAGGGAGATAATTGAATTTCAGCCACTCTTGCTGACATGGTTCTTTCTTGGTCTTTCTCTCATAATGAAGCAGGGATGACAGAAGCTTCCTATAAAGTCAGATCTCAGAATTTTACGTTGTTACCTCACTTCCTCAGAGGGGAATCGTATGGACACCCTCTTTAGCATACTGCTGGAAAACAAAGAAATGATGGAGGCCCGAATAGCTTAGATAGATAAAATCTTGCTGTACATGTCACTGGAGAATAAAACTGCTAGACTGTAGCTTATACACCCCATGCCACAACTTCCTAATTGTGCCCCTGCATTCAGAAAACAATGTGTAAACAGAGACTGCATTTCATTTCTAACCACCTAGGCACAAAAAATCACATAAAATCTGTATTAATTGCAATACTGTTTGGCCAAATGCTTAGGCATATTCCTTGGTAGCTCTTACATCTTAAACTAATCCATATCTATTAATCTGTGTATTGAAACAAGGCTGTGGCTTACTGGTAAGGCTCTGATGTCTTTATCCTTTGGTAGCTATATGACATCTGCCTGAATTTATCTTCCTTCCTCCTCTATCTCTGCTTGAATTTTCTGCCTTGTAATATTTTGCCCTGCCATAGGCCAAAGCACTTTTTTTTTCTAACAAATGGCAGTAAAACACATTCACAGCATACAGAGGGGAATTCCACATCAACAATGACAAACAATAATAAATAAAAAGCATTCTTTATCAATACTGGAATTTGAATTTTATATAATTTTTATCATAATGAAGTAATATTCTTTTTAATGATTTTCAACTATTTCAAACTGTAAAGACTTTTTAGTGAAGAAACAGAGAAAACTTTGCAATGCATGTGATTTATCTCACATGCTGTTATTTGGAGCTCCGTGGTTCAAACAGACATTGCAGCACAGTCTCCTGGGGTTTCCAATGGCCTCATTCTAAGAATCTTTAAAGTGCCTTCTTTACTTGTGAGCCAAGGAAATAGATAAAAATGAACAAGAATAGATCTTTAGTAAGGAGACTGAGAATACAGAATATGAAAACTGAAAAAAAAAAACCCACTGTTAATGCAGCTGTGTACATAAGAAACACTGAAAGGTCCCAGTACAAATAAAAGCTGAAAGGAACTGAATATCATTGGTAAACAAGCTCACATCTCTTTACTATGATGTCTGAATGTCTCTTGAAATCACATCCTAACCCAAAAGAAAGATGTGATGAGTTGGACATTATTAGAAGGAAAAACTGTGGAAGAAACCTGGTTACGGTGCATCTGTGACAGGAAGCTAGCTACAGGAACTTGTCTCCCCATTTCCTGTCGCTTTCCATCGAATGACAATCAGAAGTCTTGAATGCACCAATTGTTAACTATACACATTCCAATGTATAATTACATTATTCACCTCCAGAAAATTAGATTGATGCTTACATTAACTCTTCTTACACTGGTAATTCCTCTTGGCAGTCCACCCCTGTAAGCAAAACTGGAGAATATGAGTTACCAACCACGTCCAAAGTGACTGAGGACTCACTTTATAAGAGGAAACCCATGATATGTGTTCTAAATCTATCCTAGAAATCATAACTTGAGAACTCATAGGTTCTAAGGGGAACATATTACTATTAGTTTCCTATATAGAAACAGTATAAAACTATAATATGCAAGAAAAGACTGCGTGTTCATTTCCCAGCTGCCCAGACACAGATAATTACATAGAAACTGTATTAATTACAACACTGTTTGGCCAATGGTTCAGCCATATTCCTAGCTAGCTCTTACATTTTAAGTTAACCCATTTTTATTAATCTATATATCGCCCCAAGGCTGTGACTTACTTGTAAGATTCCTGATTCTTAATCCTTCTGCAGCTAAATGACGTGTGCCTGACTCTACCTTCTTTCTCCCTGCATTCAATTTAGATTTCCTGCCTACCTGTATTCTGCCCTGCCATAGCCCAAAGAAGCGTATTTATTAACCAATGGCAATAAAACATTTTCATAATACAGAGGGAAATCCCACATCAGTAATATAGCAATATAACTTTAAAAATATTTAATTTTAGACTCATTGATTAGTGACTCTATTAATAATTATGTCAAATATTTGAACACAAAATACAAGGCTTATAACAACATCCTGAGGGAGCAGAGTCAGAGGAACCCCTGGAATTCTCTGACCATTCCATGTAGCCTAATTGGTGAACTTCAGGCCAATGATAGGACTTATCACAGAGGTTGCTCAGCACTCTTGAGTGTGACATTGCAGTGCTAATGGACACATGGGTACAGTGCCATACACAATGGTACAACTTCATACACAATACAAACACACAAACACGTATATGTGGACAAATACATTTACCTGCATACAGATTTATGCCCCATGAAAAAAATTAAAAAGAGACTTTCTAAAGCATGAAAGAATTTTTGATTAGTCTCTGGGAGGAAACTATGCAGAACACAACGTCTTCTTTTAATTTATAACAAAAATGGCCCATATCTTCCATTAGAGTCTCTGCATTCTTATACTGCTAAATCTTATCTCCATTCCAAATCTACTAGACCAGAAATCACCTCATTTTCCTTCAATAATAGATTTCTATTTCAATAAATAGAATATGATAATTTAAAAGTTAAATTTATTTTATTTTTGAAAAATGATTCAGCAAATATGTATATCCAGTTGTATCTAAAGGACTATTTTTAATATACACATTTTTAATCATGGAACCAACTAGAACATGTATGGACTACATCCTTCTCATCGATTTCACCTGACATTTCTTAATCGAAATCTCTAACAAACTATTTCCGCTTTTTGTATGTGTTCATGGTGCATGGATGAACACATGTGCATATGCACATGGCACTGCATATATGTACCCATGTATGTAAATGTCAGAGGTCAACATCAAGAGATTATCTATATTGGCCTTCCCCTTATCTTCTGAAATAGCACATCCTGATGAGACTCAATCTGATAGAATTGGACTAGCTGGCCTGAGGACGAGTAGGAGCCACTTGCTCTCAGGCCCCACCCCAAGTTGCAGCACAAGTGTACAGATAGGTGTTTCTTCTTTCTGCTGTTTGTGTGGGCTTACTGGGTCCAAATTTAAGTCTTTGTGTTTACATAGCAAGCACTTTACCAACTGAACCATGTACTCAGTTCTAAATTTTCTCCAAATAATCTCCTAAAATATTTCCGTTTCCCAAACCCATGTCATACCTTCCTTCTCTTTTTTATCTATATGTGGAAAAACTTACCTATGAAAGTATAGAAAATTCAGCTCTGAGTCATAAAAATTTATTCATGTTGTATCATTTTTGAATTATCCTTAAAATAATATTATCAAGTAAAATTATTTCAAATTTTTAATTCTATTGTTCAATATTTTCAACTAGTATTTTCTGGGAATTAAATATTACCAAGAAAAAGTAATGGAATATGCTTTCAAATAAATTTTTCACTAAAATAAATAATGTTATTTTACTTTTCTGAAGAAACCTATATTAGAAAGAAAATGTCTAGATAAGAAGACTTCTTTGCATGTCAATCTAAATTATGTTGCAGAGGATTTAAGTAATCATAGGTGATTAGCTTATTGGATAAGACTAGAAGAGTATTTCCACATAAATCACTCTGATAACTCTGAACAAATGCGGCACCAGGTCAGGTAAACTCTACGGTCATGGGACATGCCAGGCAATCTGTGCTAAATATTGAAACCAATGGAGGATCAGGGTGGGACATCGCTTCAGGATTATCTCCTCCACACCCAGAAGGCTCATTTATTTCTCTTTCAAACATTCTTTACTTTACACACTTTTGGCAAAGCTTTATGGTGTAAACTAGAAGAATTTAGGAATGTTTTGTCCGGTTTGATGTCTTGTGAATCTCAGCTCGTACATGACACGAGATTTCCTTTCGTTCTCTTTAGGAATCTTTGTGGGAGAATGAGAAACAACAGTGATTTTCCCAGGAAGAGCTCCTGTCTCTGTGCAGTTTCATGCTCTGAGACACAGAGCTTGTTCCCACATTACCAGAAAAATAAGAAAATGATTTTCCTGACTTTTTTCTCTTAAATGTTCAATCATGACATTGTGTTAATGTTAATTTCAAATAGAATGCCCTTGCTTTCCACATTAAAAAGGAGGAGAAAAAATAGGGTAGGGTGATTGCTCGAATCTTTGAGTTCATGAATATTCACAAGAGTGGATGATATGGGACTCAAAGCACTCATTGCATTTGCTTAAATATTCCTTTATGATTTCCAGGAGTAATTATTAAATTATATAAAGAAATATGTCTGATACTCTGACTTTTTTGCATAAATGACCATTTTAAAGAGTTATGTCACCTACAACCATTAAAAACCGTTAATTCAGAATTTAAGTAAAGCTTTGAAAGAGTCCAGACATTTTAAAAAGTGTCTTTGTGTTTGAGTTTTCTTGTTGTATATGTGAAACACGTTCTAGAAAAGTAATTCATAGCTGCATAATTACTTTCAGAATAGTTCATCACAGGCAAATATTGACATGGAAAATAAGATTATAAATGGCAGAGATAGCAAAGAAAACAAAACTTTAAATGAAGAATGTAAAGTCTTAAATCCTATTATTAAAGTAATAAAAGTTCGAAATTAATGAGGAGTTGTTCATCCTTATTTGACCTAGAGTATTTACTTGCAGCACCTTAAAACTTAGGTATCTGGATCATTAATTTATAAGTTTTACTCTATGAACAGGTACCTGATGTGAGGGAAATAAAATGAAAATCACAAAAGGTCCAGTAAATTGGTCAGTCAGTATCCATTCGTCTCAAGGATGTCCACAGTACCATGTTTCTTTTCTTAAGACTAAAAGCATATGTGGTTCTACTTGATAGAACTGATGAGGACTATTCTCACTAAGGGGTTTGGAGTATAGCTCGGTGATAGAGCTCTTGCAGACAATGCATTTGGTCCCAGATTTGAATACCTCGCAGCAATAACAAATAAGTTAATTAATTGAAACAAACATTCCCTGAAAAATATGTAGTCGCATCCTAAGATGGTGGAAACTTTTCATTTGCATGATATTATAAAATGATGTTCTAGAAATAAACAAACATGTCATGCATTGGGAAAGGTGAAAATTTCACCTTCACGGAGCCATAGTGGTTTTATTTATAAATCATATACCCTGAAACAACAATCATTAGAGGATTCCAAACTGTATTCAGATACAAAAAGAAAATACAATGTATGCAAGGAGAACAATAAGAAGATCTTTGTTAGTTTTCTAGGTGAACATCAGAACTCTGAGAAGAAAATTTTAGAAATTAGCCATTTTCACTTTGTTCTTTATCTATTGAAATAGAGTTTTTCATAGGCAATGCTATCCTGTATCTAGTTACTTAGTTCAACCTTTCCTTGGACTCCTAAGTGTTATTAAGTAATTGTATTAAACTTGCATATAATGATGCTTGGCTAAAAGATACATATTGCCTTGGACTCTTAGAGTAATGTCCGTGTGTATGTGTGTGTGTCTGTAATATGTATTAATGGAGAAAATCTGGAAGATTTTCCTCATCATTTATAAAAATATTTCTATGTCTAAAGATATTATCATATTGCTAAAGAAAGTTTCTTAAATATCTTTGTCTTTTTTAAGTTAACAAATTTGCTGAAAAGGTAATAAAATATTTACAAATGCAACTGGCAGGTCAGGTAGGTGAATAAACAAATAGATAAGTTAGTAGATAGGTGAATTAATAAGTAGGTAGATGATAGACAGGTAAATAGATGCTGGAGATAGATAATACATGGATTATAGGATTGGCAGAAGATTATAGAGAAATATAGATAATATATAGATATAGATAATAGATGATTAAAGGTAAATGGTGGTTAGGCAAGGCATAATATATGATAGACAAAGGATGGTTGATAGATGATACATGATCAATAGACAGACAATAGATGAATAGATTTGATATGATAGATAAACATGTATATAAGCAGATACAGAGATATCTTCACGACAGGCAAGGTCCAGGGAGTCTTTCCACACACGGCCACTCCTCCATGTAGAAAGATTTCCAAAAATATAAAGTCTATAAAGAAGACTTTGCAAATAATAACCAATTATTCAATTCTGTGTGAACTGTCCCACTTAAAGAAGCATGTTAAAAATTGTGTAGACTTGCTGCTTACACCAAACATCTCTCTTTCAATTGGAATTCTATGACAATATGTCAACAGAAGACCTCTATGCAGATGGATGTCACCATCAGTGCAAACTGATGCCCTAGAGCAGGGAATCAAAGACAGCACAACATGAAGTGTAAAAAAAATCATAAGTCAGTATCCATTGTCAGAATTTCAAACCACAAACAATGCGCTAAAGAAATTCTCAATTATTCCTTGCCGTAATATCCTATTTGAATTTTTATCCAATTTTGTAGCATCAGTGAGTGAATCCTTTATCTGCCTTTATGAAGGGAATAACTTAGTCTAGGTAATAATTTAAAACTCTATGCTAGGGCTGGAGAGATGACTCAGTGGTTAAGAGCATTGCCTGCTCTTCCAAAGGTCCTGAGTTCAATTCCCAGCAACACATGGTGTCTCACAACCATCTGTAAAGAGGTCTGGCGCCCTCTTCTGGCCTTCAGGCATACACACAGATAGAATATTGTATACATAATAAATAAATAAATAAATATTTAAAAAAAAAATTCTATGCTAAAACTCTGGATATTCCCCAGAGGGTCAAAATCTTTTTAAGAGTTGGCAAAAAGTTACTAGCAAAAGATTGCATTCATCATGCAACATCCTCAAAATTGAATCAGCTCAAACCAAATACAGATTCAACAATGGATTTTAATTCCTATTGCTAATAATGGCATCCAATACGCTGAGCAGAAGCAAACATATTCTGTGATAAGCACAATGGCAAACAATTTCAGTGACTGTACTCCAGTTTCATGAAGATATAAGGCTATGTGCATTTATACCCATTACAAGTAAGTTTACATGTATTGTTTTTTTTAAAATATTTATTTATTATGTATACAATATTCCGTCTGTGTATATGCCTGCAGGCCAGTAGAGGGCACCAGACCACATTACAGATGGTTGTGAGCCACCATGTGGTTGCTGGGAATTGAACTCAGGACCTTTGGAAGAGCAGGCAATGCTCTTAACCTCTGAGCCATCTCTCCAGCCCCTACATGTATTGTTAAATGTGCATCCGACATATATTTAGATTTTGTGTAAGTGTGAACTGCATCCCTTGGTTTATTCTGGATACAACAATGCACGGTAAAGATGTCTGTTAGGATAAGAGAATGGTGACTTCCCTTCCTCCAAGAGAAATGCACTCGAAAATACTTCCATTGTTATTCATTTTCATGAAGAAATGGTTTAATTTATTTATGTTCAACTCGGGCAACACTGGAGATTGCTCTTTTACATTCAGATAAAACTTGTAAACCCCAGTGGGATTTGAGCACTCTGCTAACTCTACCACAGCGAACTCAGGAGCTGTAAGTGCTAACGCGATCCAGCTGAAGACAGTGATCAAAAACGCATCCACTTTTGTGTTAAAAGTTTGTTTTCTGATGCTCAGAATGTGGCTCTCAGCAGAGTGAATAGTAAAACATAGAATAAGTAAATAAAGACTGTATTTGAACTCCATTTTTTTTTCCTCAGTGAAGCCCACCACAGTCTGCCAGATCACTTTCAGAGTCGGTGATGGCAAGTGGAGCAGCTCTGCCTTAATGGGCTGTTCGACAGCTCTCTACAGTGGCTTTTCTTGTCCACGCTGTAAATAAAGACAGACACTGTCAAAAAGAAGTGAAAACAGAATGGCGTGATTTCAACTCTAAAGCCGTATTTACCCTTAATTAACTGAAATATACTTATGTGCTCAGACCAGAAATTTACTTTATCGTAATATGCAATAATTCCTCAACTTTACATAGGGTAATTTTATCCTCAAAGGTAATTCATACTATTAGATAT
Source organism: Chionomys nivalis (assembly GCF_950005125.1). Taxonomy (NCBI): domain Eukaryota; kingdom Metazoa; phylum Chordata; class Mammalia; order Rodentia; family Cricetidae; genus Chionomys; species Chionomys nivalis. The sequence goes on along the minus strand of NC_080103.1, from coordinate 57,012,691 downwards.
AGTGAAGTTAGCTTATCCCCACACTATTTGGTTATTTGCCTAAGAAGCAGTTGTAAAGTGCCTAGTAATAAAAAGGACATTCATATAGCAGCATTGTTTGTAATAGCCAGAACCTGGAAACAACCTAGATGCCCTTCAATGGAGGAATGGATGAAGAAAGTGTGGAACATATACATATTAGAGTACTACTCAGTGGTAAAAACAATGACTTCTCGAATTTTGCATGCAAATGGATGGAAATAGAAAACACTATCCTGAGTGAGGTATCCCAGACCCAAAAAGAGGAACATGGGATGTACTCACTCATAATTGGTTTCTAGCCATAAATAAAGGACATTGAGCATATAATTTGTGATCCTAGAGAAGCTAAATAAGAAAGTGAACCCAAAGAAAATCGTATAGTCATCCGCCTGGATAGGGGAAGTAGACAAGATTGCCGGGCAAAAACTGGGAACTTGCGGGTGAGGTGGCATGGGGTTAAGGGGAAATGGGGTGAGCAACGTGAGAAGGGGAGGATGGGAGGAGCTTGGGGGAATGGGATGGTTGGGATATAGGAAGGGTGGATACGGGAGCAGCGAAGTATATATCCTAACTAAGGGAGCCATCTTAGGGTTGGCAAGAGACTTGACTCTAGAGGGGCTCGCAGGTATCCAGGGAGATGTCCCCATCTGGTACCTTGGGCAACTGAGGAGAGGGAACCTGAAATGACCCTATCCTATACTGATGAATATCTTGCATATCACCTTAGAACCTTCATCTGGCGATGGATCGAGATAGAGACAGAGACCCAATTTGGAGCAACGGTCTGAGCTCTTAAGGTCCAAATGAGGAGCAGAAGGAGGGAGAACATGAGCAAGGAAGCCAGGACCACGAGGGGTGCACCCACCCACTGTGACATTGGAACTGACTTATTGGGAGCCCACCAAGGCCAGCTGGACTGGGACTGAATAAGCATGGGTTGAAACTGGACTCTCTGAACATGGCGGACAATGAAGGCTGATGAGAAGCCAAGGACAATGGCACTAGGTTTCGATCCTAATACATGAACTGGCTTTGTGGGAGCTTAGCCTGTTTGGATGCTCACCTTCCTGGACCTAGATAGAAATGGGAGGATCTTGGTCTTCCCGCAGGGCAGGGAATTTGGACTGCTCTTCAGTATGGAGAGGGAGGGGGAATGGAGTGGGGGGAGGAGCTGAGGAGTGGGGATAGGGGGAGGGGAGTGGGAGAGGGGGCAATATGTGGGAGGAGGGGGAGGGAAATGGGAAACGGGGAGCAGGTGAAATTTTAATTAAAAAAGAATAAAAATAAATAAATAAAAAGGACATTCATATTCTTTTGAGGAGTATGAGATATAACACATTTTTAAAAAAATAAAAGAATTCTATAACTGTATCATTTGAAGACTTTCACGTGTTTTTTTTATTAAAACATTGCAAACTGTTGGTAAGTTTAGTCAGAGATGAATGTTTTCATGCTTCAAGATCTCACTAAGATATCAAATTAGTTCTCAAATTCATAAGATACTACAGATTTGCATAATCCTTCACAAGTGTTTCAAAAGTTTAGAAAAGCAATAGAAATAATAATAAAAACAATATTGTCCTAACTTTAATAACATACATACTAGAATATGAGTCAGTAATTAGAAAAAAGATTCTATATCATCAACGCAAACTTGGTGAGTCTGAATCTAATGAAAGACATATTTTCTGTAAATTTTAAAGAAAAATTTTCAGGAATTAAATATCTATTACAGAATATAAGTTACAACATTAACGACTTTAATGTGTCATTTGGAATTGAATATTGTGGAATGTTAATATCCTTTAACAAATAGTTGTGGAATAAAGGTGAAGCAGATTGTTGCCTTAAAGCCGTTAGCAATGAAAGTAAGTTTAGTTGTTCAGTACAAAAGTATCTCTAATTACTTCTTAAACTTAATCTCCATATCAAATGCAATGTTCTTGTCAATCAGACACTTTAAGCCTGTTGAATCGTTTTTAGATGTACTAAATAAATGAAAATCAACAAAAGGTCTTAAAACATCTAATCTCTATAGTTTTATGAAGAAAACATTTTGAAATTAAATACATTTAAATTATGTTGGACACATATCTTTTGCTGTAAATCTCTTGTGAAGGGTTGTCTGTAAATCAGCAGTTAAGTATGTGTAGAAAGAAGATGTTAAAAAAATATCTGTTTCTTAAAATACATAATTTTTATTTGAAAGCAAATAAATACTCTAATTTTTGAGAAAAAATGTGAAAACCTCATCATTCACAGGACTTACTTCCATGTATCATTAATAGCTTGGTACCACTGAGGATAAATGATTTACCCAAGTTAGGATTTGGGTAAACTGAGGGCAGAAGATGACCCAACAAATCATCATTGCCTGTTCAACAGTTTAAAATATTTGACTTTTCTTTTGCTCCAGTAAGGTTTGATGATCCTCATTTTTGTAATTTTTGCATAAGTATTCTTTCTCACAGCCTGTGTGAAGCTACCACTGTCTATGAACCCACCATTGACTGCAGATCTGGAATTCTCTGTCTGAGCTTTCCACCGAATGCTTCCGAGGTCGATATATCTGTTGCCCATTTGGCAACCACCATTCCTGTGTTTGTGATTTGAATGAAGAAATACCCATAGCCACTCTCCCAAGGATTTGTTTAATCCTCATCCTGATGTCATTAGCACTGACAGGGCTTAGGGTAACACTCAGGGAGATAAACAGTTTTGATATATTTCTTCAAGGAATGTGTTCTGTCAGTGAACATGTCCGAAAGCATCGAGGCATATAAACATGCCTCAAGTGGGGTTACTTATAAAGTATAAAGTGACTGGGCCAGGAGAGGACTGGGGTTTGGACAGCTTGTGGCTTGAAATTGAACATGACCCTTTTTAGTCTCCTGCAGAATCTGTCTTAAGTTTTCCTATCTTGATTGGAAGGGGAGGCAGTGTGTTCTAACCACAGCAAGGTGTGGACAATTACGAATATAATTACTTTTAAACATCAATTTAAAATGAAGACCTGAGCCCTGTGAAAACAGCTTGAAGTAAGGCACGAGTTAATCAGCTTTTCTCTCATGTCCTGAAGTAGCACCACCGTGAAAGTCTGAAGATGGACCCAGAGAGATATGCCCAAAGAGCTTGTTAATCTCTTCTCTTGAGCACAGTCCTTAGCTGAGTGAATATGTATCTCATTTGCATGAGCATTTAATCATGAAACTACCCATTGTCCTTTAAGGAAAGGGTCAACTGTTTCAGGTTTTGAAAATAAATTGCTTTGCTATGTTAAAAAAAACACTATAAAGAGGAGTTATTTTTCAGAAACAGTACATCATGACTAAATCCATTCTTCTGGAATTGTTTCAAAGGACTGTGTGCATATAATGATAGGGAAAATCCCAAACACGATATGTGATATGTACTTCAAAAAAATTAAAGTATTCACCCAGCCTTCCTTTCCAATTCTCCAATGTGATTCAATCCATTTGAGTAGGTAGGGTCACACTGGCATGCTATGACAGTATATACCAGTAGATAGCATGCTTATAAGTGCAAACTCTTTGAGGAAAAATAGATGACTGCCAATTCAAATGGACTATATGCAAATATAATCCTTATAAAATTAATCTAATAACAGAAAATGCTTAAAGTTCTCAGGGAATTCCCACACAAATGGCTTCATAGTTCCTTTGGTCACGACGTTCTAGTCCTCTATGGTCTTACTCAATTCTGTATGTTGGAAACTTAAACAGCATACAATCAAATCTATAGCAGCTTTTTAACGACAGTTGAATGGACACATACATGTTACAAACTGGCAAACAACCAGTCAGCATCCTACTGCACATAAGCTTAGCATTATAGAGTGACAGACAAGGCCTCCATCTCAGCTTTCTGCCCAGAGAATATGGTGAATACAGTTTCGCTGTCAGTCTTGTGGATAGCAGTGCTCTGTCACTGTGACATCATACACACGTACTTAAAAGTGAAAAATCAAACATGAGTCTTTCAAGCCTTTTTAATTACTTAATATCTCATTTTTTCTTTTTTTAAATAGAAACAGATTCTTCTCTCATACATATATCCCTACCATAGTTTCCCTCCCTTTACTCTTCCCAATTGTCCCCATTTTCCCTCTCCCCAAGATCCACTCTCCCTCCATTTCCCTTCAGAAATGAGCAGACTTCCAAGAGACAACCAAATAGGATAAACCAAATACAATATGACAAAGCAAAAGCCCTCATATTGAATCTGGACAATACAAACAAATAAAAGGATAAGAGTCTCATGAACAGGCAAAAGAGTCAGAGACACATCCATCACCACTGTCAGGAGCCCCACAAAAATACCAGGCTATAAGACATATACTCAGAGGACCTGGTGCAGATCCCATGCAGCCCTGTACTTGCCCCTTCAGTCTCTGGGAGTCAACGAGACCCGCTTAGTTGATTCTGTAGGCCACATTTTCTTGATGGCCCCCATCCCCTCTGACTCCTACAGAACCTCCCACTTCCCTGGGGTTCCCAGCTCTCTAAGGGGGAGGACCCTATGGGATCTTCCAATTTAGACTCTGCATAATGTCTGACTGTGTGTTCCAACACCTATTCCTATCTGCTGCTAGAGGAAGCCTCTCTGATGATGATGGGCCAAGGCACCAATCTATGAGTATAGAAAAATATAATTAAGAATACTTTTTTCTTTTTCTTTCCTTCCTTCCATTATTCCTCCATCCTTCCTTTCTTCTTTCCTTCCTTTTTCTATCCTTCCATCTTCCCTTCTTTCTTTCTTTCTTTCTTTCTTTCTTTCTTTCTTTCTTTCTTTCTTTCTTCTTTCCTTTCTTCTCTTCCTTCCTCATTCCTTCCTTTTTTCCTTTTTTTTCAGTCCTGTATATTTCTATTCTAGATTTCAGGGCCATCCTGTCTCCAGTTCCTAGTCTGGAACAGTGTAAGGTGTGGACTCCCTCTAGTGGCATGGGACTCAAGATAAGCCAAACTTTGGTTGGCCCCTCCTAAGAGTTCTGTGCCACCACTGTCCCAGCACGTCTTGCAGGCAGGACAAGTTGAAGGTCGAGGGTTTTGTGAATAGATTGCTTCTCTTTTGTAGCCTTCAGAGTGTCTTGCCATGCCAAAAAAGACTAGAACCTAGGGTTGAAAGTTCCATTCAGTCTGCAGCTCAACCTCACTACTTCCACTGAGTGATGTACACGGATGTCATCCTAGGAAATGGAGCCTTGTTCTCAGTTTGCAGAGAGCAATCCTGTTTCCTAGAATTAGCTTGATCTGCTTTGTGATCTCTGAGGGAGTTCTTTGGCTGACAACTCAACCAAATGCTTGGACTTTCTCACCACTGGCAGCCTTATGCCACTCGTAAGGATGGCCAGTTCATACTCCATATCCTTCATTTCTAAGAGTTCTGATTTGGGTCACCCTCATAGATTCCGAAAAGTTTCCACAGCACTAGGTTTCCACACTGCCTCCAGAATGCTTCCCAATTGCAAATTATTTAATTTACTAATTCTTATTGAATTATTGAACTCACTCAATAGGTTGTAATTGTCCTTGAAGAGCAACACATCTATGTAATCTGTTTTCTTTTGTCTCTTTAATTAGACAATGACCTTTCCTCTCTACTTCATTTGGACAAAGTTCTCTTCCTCCAGTTAATGAGAAAAAAAGACAGAGTTGTACAATCAAATTTTCTCATCACTTTCATTATACTTTGTAAATTACCTGAGTTTTTTTCATTGTCTAGCAGTAATGGAAAGACAAGCACATACGTGCATGCATGAGAATTTTATATGTGTGTGTGTGTGTGTATAGAAGACAAGAGCAAAAATAAACATAATTTAGATATGATGTATCCCTTCATTCACTAACAGGAATCAGAGATCTATTCCTAATAGTGGTTTGGGGATGCTATATCATGTTATACATTTTTTTTTTGCTAGATAATTCCAGAGACAATGTTAGGACATTTTCTAGGAATGAATGAGGGGTCTGAACATCCTTTGGCACCCAGAACATGTTTTAAACACATATTTCATTTCAGTAGCATATAAGAGCAGAAAATTGAAAGAGGAACATTCCAAATATCATAGCATTTTGAAACTTTCAAAATAAGAAACTAAAGAGCATCCTGACTTAAGTATTTCCTGTGTGTGAGCCTCACTGTTTTGTGGAAAGTGTAGGCTCAATGATGAGAATTTTGATTCTGTTCATAACTTCTCATTGTTATGACTAGAATTCATAGAATTCAAGATTGACACCTGTAAAACAAAGCAGTCATGTAAATAGTGGACCTCAAATAATTAGGTATGATACAATTTTTCAACCAAATGATAACTTAGTTGCATGAAGTTTTTGTCCATGGCTGTTATTTACTACTTGGGTGTGAAACAGTCCCCAAAATATGTCATGTTTTGGAGGCTCTTTCCTCATCTAGTGGATACAATCGTTGAGAATTTTAAATAATCTCTTCTAATTTAATGAAATAATTAATTGATAAACTCTTAATTTATTTCATTTTCTGGGGCTGATGAACTAAATGAGGCCTACTTGAAAGCCCACACCCCTCCCCAACCAGCATGAGATAAGCAGACTGTGCTGCGTGTTCTCATGTCTCACCTCAAATGCAAATGAATGGATGCTCCTGTCTTTGGCCTGAATTTCTGAAACCATGAAATAAAATGTATCTCATATCCTTTAAATTGATGTTATCATATCATTTGCTATAGCAACAAAACAGCATTGAAGAAACACATGTTAACTTAGAGAATGTATGTCATCTGTTTTAAACTCACATACAATATTGATCATTCTTCTGATGACCTCCAAAGCAAAATTTAAAGAAAACCTACTAATCTCATCTTACTTTTCTGTGTATCATGAAGAAAGAGTGTGGAGTCTTTTAACTTTGTTTTGAAACCGAGAGCATCATGTGATGCAGGATTGAAGAGAAAGGGTCATCTTTCCTACAACAAAGAACAGAAGGATAAGGACCATCACATTTCTGGGAAGGAGGAGAGTGTCTTTAAGTACTTGACAGCTGGAACCCTTGACATTTATACCTTTTCTCCTTTCTCCTTGCCCTGCCCCCTAGGAGAAAAGAAAGATGAAAAGAACTCATAAGAAATGTAAGTGATCTTTACTGACCCATGACTTTTGTGGAACTGTGGCCTCTGGCTTGTGACTGTAGAAGGCATTTCTTCTTCAAACAGGTAAGGGAATTGAGTGTTGGCCTAAAAGAATGTGTGTGCGTGTCTTTGTGCTCAGACCTGAAGGATTTTGAAGGGACAGTGAGGAAATCTGGAAGAATTAGGAAAGAAAAGGAAAACTGGAATGTATTCTTTCCTTTTGAAAAGAAAAACAGAAGTTTTGTTATTCTTTAACGTATATGTAGTTAGTCTCTATTAGTCCCTAAGATTCCTTCAGATTATCCATTATTTTTTCAAAATAAGTTTCATCTATACATATAGTAAGAAAACTGATATTAAAGTAAAAAAAATGGCTCAGTCTTTAAAAGCCATTTGGTAACTCTCTCTCTCCTAATCTCCCTCCATTCCCTTCCCCTCTATGTTTTTGTATGTGTGCATATGAGTCTATGCGTGGTTTTGGCAAATGTAGAGGTCAGTGGAAAATCTGAGCTGTCTTTTCTCAAATGTCACTCACCCCTCTTTTTTGAGACATGAATGTCTCTCACAGGAACCTGGTTTCATTTGCCTGAGAGGGTCAGTGGAACCCAGTAATCCTCCTGCCTCTGTGCCTGGTTTACAGGGAGGTCTTACTTAAACTCCGGGCTTCATCTGTGAGTTCTAAGCATCAGATTCAAGGCCTCATGTATTACAGGCATCACTTTATGTACTCAGGTATCTCCATATACAAAACACTTTCTCCAAAGTGATATCCATTAGATTAAGACAGAAAACTTTGACATTTGCCATGGAAACCAGTGAAATGGATCACAAGTCCTGATACCCTTCAAAAAAAAAAATGCAGGCTATAAAAGTGCACAGGGTATTTTTGAGAAAGAAAAGTAAAAATATTTCCCTTTACCTAACTTATGATATATATATTTTTAAAACCCCATAAAATAGTCATTAAAACTTTTTATAAATTGAATGTTTTATACAGAAAAAGAAACACAATAGAAGATGTATTTTAATGACAGATTTATTTCCCTGTAGAAAACTACTTAAATATAGTAATAAAAACTGGGAAATTATTTCATCTATATTTCCTTTAACCTTTCAGGGCACCTGCTCTGGGTTGTTCAGGGAGAGTCATTTTATGCATACATAAGCAGACACTGTCAAATTTAACCTAAGAGATGAAAGGGAAAATCAGCTCTAACATCATCAATACTCCCTGCTGTAAAATCCTCCTCAGTCTATTTTTTCCCCATAGTTCACAGAAACGTTTCATACAAGAATATGAAAAAGATACCCCTGCCTTGACCTCTGCCTTGCCATTACTCCTGCCTATCGATCTCACCTGCATGTTTCATCCCAGGAGCTGTGGGACCAGACCCCAGTACAAGCGCCAGCAGCAGCTACCGCTCAGGCAGATCTGCCTAAGGGGAAGTGGCGGGGTGTGAGCTAGTCTAGCAGGGCCTACCTTGCTCTAGGTCAGAATTCACGCTGTAGAGAAGCTGACACCAGCTCTCTGTAAAATCTCCTACCTAGTAGCCATCTTGAAGGAAAAACAGTTTTCTTGAACAACCCACCCTCTAAGAAAGTGAACACTTAAAGAAACTGATTGAAAAAGAAAGGAAGGGAGGAAAGAAGAAAGGAAGGAAGGAAGGAAGGAAGGAAGGAAGGAAGGAAGGAAGGAAGGAAGGAAGGAAGGAAGGAAGGAAGGAAGGAAGGAAGGAGAGAAGGAATAGCACTAGGAGTCCCTGGACTTTAGAGGATAGATTACTCAAACAAAAGGGTGTCACTGAGAAAATGACAGATGCACTACAGTTCATTTGTTTTCCCAAAAGCAACTCCACTCATGTTCCTCAGAAAAGTTAAGTTTATGCTTGACACATTTTGAGTCTTGATTTTAATATTTGTAGTCATCCTTAGCCAAGATTGCTGTAGGAAAATATCAGGGCAACGGCATTGTGGTTGGGACCGTACTTACTGGGCCCCTTTTGTTGTTGTTTTTTTTGTTCTTTTGTTCTTTTCTTCTCAGTAACTATGGAGGGAAGGATCTGGGTTAGCACAGCCTCAGATTTAAGTGCTTCCTTCATAAAGTCCAGAAGTCCTTCTCCTTGAGCTGTACCAAAAGGCAGGATGGAGAAAAATGACTTGTGAGTCCTTTTTAACTCCATAAAACTCCTTCTCACAATCCTGGGTACTGGCTACATCTAAAAATGGGAAGTTCAACAATGTCTTGATGTCCCGAGATCCAGAATGTAAGTTCAAAACTCAGAAATGTATGAAATGCAGCATCTACATGGAATAGCCATGAGATATGGTTGACCTTCACCAGAAACATGTCTAGGTTTCATAACAAATTTATAACTATTGAATATCTCTTTCCTTGGTTAATTTGATTTAATAAAGACTATACACACACACAGAGGGGGGGTTTCAGGAGATTTTGTAAGCCCTGCACTATTTCCTCTCAATTTTCCAACAATTAAAGGCTCTGATATCTTATTTATTTGAAATTATTCTCATAGTCTTGATTTGTTCCGGTTTTAAGTCTTACTTTCCTATTTCAGATTAAAGGGAAAAATGGGGCAATACTTCAATACATTAGTAATTTTAGCAGTGCTGCACCACACAGGAATCAGTCTACAAAGGATATGGTTCATATCATCAGGAAAAGAAGTCAAATTCTGGCCTCACATTCCATGAAAGCTGTAAACTAAATCACTTTGATCTTCTTCATTTTCTCTACTTTGATTCTCACGCAGTATTTACATCCTCTTATGTTTATATGACCTCGTGAACCCATGCCAGTTTCCACAGACAGCCCATGAAAACAAGCAGCATGCTGTTAAAAACCAACCATCCTTTAATAAGTCTGCTAAAAGCTGATAGCATTTCCCAGACTACACGAAACATTAATTATCCTTCCTCTTTCCTGAGTCAAAGATTATAAGAAAAGGAAAGGGCACAACCTTAGTCCATCTCTGCAGCAAACTTGCTGCAACAATAAAAAAAATCAAATTGTATTTGTTAAAATGTTGAGGTTACCATTTGATGACTTCCCCCAAGATGCCTCACTTGGCCACACATTTGTTTAGACTGATGATAAACAAGTTCAATGCAGATACAGGGATTTGACTGAAAGTATATGTTTGAAATACATTTTGAAATAGACACAGACTCGTAAAGTAAGCAATGGATAATTCTTTTATGCAAACTTCTGGATGAAAATTCACCAATTTGAAAAAGCTGAAGCATTTGAAAGTGTTTTGATTTCATGCGCTATTATCTAAAAATGTTGATTAAAATAAAGAAAAGCAAATGCAGTTTGAACTGACGTTAAGCTAAATTCTGATACAAATCTCACATTTTGTTGGTGTGGAGAAGTGTAAAAGCCATCCAAGCGTTAAGTACACATGGAACATCAAAGAAACGGGGCTGAAACACCAAAACTTAAAAACAACATCTTCCACACCAATGGTGAAAACACTATTATACATCAACACATATAAATGCTTTTGACTCACTGTTCATTTCTTGTCTACTATTTATCCAAATTAACCAATAAACAGCTTTATAAATTGTAGATAATTAGTGTTTAAAGATCTCAGGTTCAAAGCCATGAGAAAGAAGAAATTTTATCTCTGTGCCATGCATTAGATCACCCACCAAAAGGGAGAAACAGATATGTTGTTATCAAAACAAGATTATCACTTTACTTGGAGTTGAAGTTTGTATAATACAAGTAAGATGAATTAGAATTTTTCAAAATTATGTTTTTCTAAAACCATAACATCAATCACATGTATTTGTGTGAAACTCTGATAAATGGTGGACATTGTATCTCAAATCATACTGTGTCACTGGGTCTCTTTGCTCGTACTATGTTGTTCTATTATAGCTCTGCATCTCAGAGCCCTTAATGCTTACTGAGCTTACACTGGAGCTACATCAATCCTGGGCTCAGTTAGTGGGAAGATTCAAGATGGCTGTTTGCTGTGACTGGCAGTAGATGGTCAGGAGAGGGTTGTACTCAGTTGTGGCTTTGCCAGATGGTTATACGTGGCTTCTCAGTGTGGCTCAGCTCTCCCATGACTTGGGTCAACCATTTTGAATTCCAAGGATTGTTCCAGAACTGAGGCTTCCAAACAGCTGTCTTTCTCTTAGAGTTTCAAATTTGCAAATTGTCATTGTATGCCATTCAACTGAGCAAATAAAGTCACCTCAGTTTCTGCTAACTACTTGGAATACTATGCCATAACTACCTACTTTACTTAGCATTTGTTTATTGCCTACCCATGACAAATACACAGCAAACAAATACAAGTTTAAGAATCTCCTATGTCAGTTCTGTGAGAATTATTCAATTGTTCTATTCTGGATACTTTATCTAATAAATATTCTCAATCAAGGGTAGTCAAGTCAGTTAATTTTAAAGGATAAACATAAAACATGAAGTACTCTAAAAAGATAAATGTATTTATTTACCATTTCCTGGAGAATGGTGCAAATGTATTTATTTTATATCTTTATGTACTTCCCTGCCTAGTTTTCTGTCAAGTTGAAATAAACTAGAGGTAGATGCATGCAGGCAACCTCAGTTTGAGAAAATGTCTCCAAAGGATGTGACTGTAAGGCATTGTCTCCATTAATGATCCATCAGAACAACTGAGCCCATTGTGGGTGGTTACCCTCCCTGAGTAGGAATTCCTGGGTTCCTAAGAAAAACTGGTTGAGCAAGCCTTAGAACAAGCCAGTAAGCAACACTCCTCTGTTGCCTCTGCATCAGCTCCTGCCTCCAGCATCCTGCCCTGCTTGAATTCCTGCTCTCACTGTATCTGATGATGAACTGCTTGCTATGTGGAACTGTGAGAGAAATAAACTCCTTTCCTCCCCCAAGTTGCTTTTAGCCATCATATTTCATCACAGCAAAAGTAACCCTAAGGTTACCTCTACTGATATTCATTAAGTGAAAATTGTGACTATTGGTGTCTGCTTAATAGTAACCTAAACCTTAGAGTGACACAGTCTTACTTTTTATTCTTATTGACTCTATAGATGTTGTTACACTGTGAATTTCAGCTTTGCTCATTACCAAGAAAGTTAGCTTTGTTACTTACTGATGATCGGTTGGCGTAGTCAGTACACTCCAAAGACAACAGCAGTGCCTGCTGTCCTACTGTGCACGTACTAACACTGCCTAGCAATGAGCAAGATTCATTACCTTTACTTATCCTAATAATGCTGGTTAATTCTGATGCTTTGATGTAAAATGTGAGACAGGGAACTGTGGTAAGCTTCCTAGGTTGTTTTCCTTCATCTCAGTTTTCTGTCAGTATTTGGTAAATGAGTGTCCTACATTGAATGAGCAGGAGGCCACCCGTCTGAAGCATTGTCCATATACTGAGTAACTAAATGTCCAGCTAGAACTATTATGTGAACAAAATATAACACAAATTAACAGTGTTCATGTTTACAAGTAGCTAGATTTAATCAATCACAGGCAGCAGATTAATTGAGTCATGAGCAATTCAAATGAGCTAGTAATTTATGAGGGCAGAAGTTGTCTTGTCAATTTCTAAGTCCCCAGGCAATTATAGAGAAGGCACAAAGTGGGCCCTTAGTAACTATTCATTAAACTAGTAAACACTAAATGAAATTACTTATTATTATCTAAGTAAATATCTCAGATTAATTTAGAGGTATATACTACATATTTATATATGTGTGCATGTGTGCACACATGTGTCTATATATTTACATACATAGGTTTATATATAGACACATACACATCTGTGCTCCCACAAACTTTTCTTTAGGGCTGTCATTTTCTTTGGAGCTGAAGACTCAGTAGAACCTACTGACCATTTACAGCACAAATGCCTGTGAAGCTGGAGGCGTCGGGACAGCAGTTCCATTCCACAACAAAATAAAGTCATTTCACAGTTCCAAGGCAGCTAAGAATATCAGCCTTAGTGCTGTATTCAAGCCTGAAACTAATTGGATGAACCAAGGCCATTAGTGGGGGCAATTTGCTTGACTTGGTCTAAAATTTCACAAATTCAACTCATCCAGGAACACCCTAACACACACACCCAAAGCAGTTTTCTGTCAAATGCAGAGACATGGTATGGACTGCCAAATGAACACATAAAATTAATGATTATATTGTATATAAGATTATTTTGTTAAACGCATAATCTTAAAGTAAATGGAATAATTACACACACAGCTGGAAACTGTCAAAAATGTTATACTCTTCAAGGTCACTGGGAACTCTGTTTATAAAATGTTTAACCCTTGAGCCAGTGTGAAACACAGGATTATGTTCCCAGAATTTTGATTATGCAACTTTTTTTTTCCTAACTAGTCAAAAAGTGACCCCATTTCAATGTGTTTTCTGGCTGAAGGACTCCTTCTGAGTTTATAGTGCTAACCCATTAACATTGAACTTATGGACAATAGTGCCATAACTCACGACTTACATGCGTTTTTCTCCACAAGGAACACAACAGGCTTTGTGTGCTATCTAGCCCGTCAACAGTATACTAGAGGAGCATGTGAAGCCCGGGGAGCTACTGCCACTGCCACCAGCAGCAATAACAAGAGGGAAGGGACGTGTGTATCCTGAAAGGGACATGGCGTGTAACAGTATAGGAATTGAAAATAAGAGAGTATTTTTTTTTTTTTAGCTAAGCTGGGACCAGTTCTAAGTTCAGAATAAATGGGTTGAAGGATTCATTTTCTTTTCTACCTGCTTCTCTGAACTTGCTTGCCTATACATATTCATTATGGGAGACAGGTAAATTCTGTAAGACAGACAAACTTGCAAATATGAAAATGATGAACAAAGGACATCAACTAAGTCTGCACACCTGCCTGGACATATTTGTATTCTAATACAAATATTGTAAATTAGAGCATTTTCTCTTCTGTTTGTTACATGTGTTTGAGAGGAATCCTGAGGAGCAGCCGTTTGTGAGTTTTTCTTTCTTCTTCATCCTCATCCAGGGCTCTATTACTCTTTCCTCAACTTTATTGAATGTCTTAATTTTTATTCACAACCACTCCTTCAATTAAGAAAATCAATGAGTTTTAACCTTATCTTTGTGAGGGACTATGGTCTAGACTGCTGGTCAATTAAATTACAATTTCTCAGAATGTGTCTAAGTATCATTATTATTTTAAATACTGATTAAGAAGCTCTCTAGATGATTTTAACCAGCAGCCAGGCTTAAGAGCTAAGTTTAAATACAAAACTGATCCTGCATTAGGTGGGTCAAGTTCTGAAATACTTGCACAGAGCCATTGTGCTCATGTATAAAATGAGGACTAGATCCACTACTTTGTAAAATATTTCCGTGATAAAATAAATTAGCATTTATAAAAGGCAAAAGCATTCTGTTAATAGCTATGGTGTGTGTATGATTGTATGAAATCCACGTCAGTGAGCTCATGAACACATCTGTACATGGCTAAACAGAGGCCAGAACAGAACACCAGGTGTATTTAGACAGATTTTCATCTTGTTTTAAGATAGTCTCTCACCAAACCAGAAATTTGCTGTTCCTCTTAGTCTGATGGGCTAAGGCACTTTGGAGATGGCCCTGTCTCTGCCCTTATCCCAGTGCTAGGATTATAGGCATGTGGAGCTGTGCCCAGCTATTTTTAAGCATAGTAGGGGTTCGGATTAAGGTCTGCATGCTTTCAAAGCAAGCACTCACTGAGTTATCTCCCCAAGTTAGTCTGTAACACAAAAATCTGAAAAGTTCCTTCTAATGCTTCTAACAGGACAAGTGTCTTACCTTAGAGTGGTACACAGGGAACACCAATGTGCATCACCCCTACTGCCCAGTCTACATGTTCTTTCGTTTTACCCCATTCGTAAACTACATGTCCTTTAGTGGCTGTTATATGCACCACTTATGTCCTTCTCTGAGTATTTCTCTGATAATTTACACGTCCTTGAATCAACACCATTTTAAAGTTATTTATGTAAAATATTCACATATTTAATACAGAATTTCAAAACACCTTTTCCTAAGGTTTATTTCCTTTTTCAATTCTAAACCATGGCTGTCGATTGTAATCATGGATGTCAAGAAGCCCAATATTAAAATAAGTAACAAAAATTATATAGTAGGCCTAGTGTATTTTCACTATTACACAATACAGTTACATCATGCTATGTCAGACAAATACATGAAAACTAATTGCAACATCATTTTGTGTATGTTAGTGAAACAGTTACAAGAAAAGATCTTTGTGTTGTTTTATGTATACTAAGAGGGTAAGATCAACCATCAATGGAACAGGCACTGTACCCTGAGCCTAGGAAGAAGAAACACGGAAGCACATTTATCTCTTTACCCAAGCTCAAATGGCATTTCCTTCTTTGGCCGTGATGTCAGTGTTCCAAGTTTCCAGTAATCCAGGACTCAAAGTAATGACGTCCCATATCCTCAGATATACACTGTCACCCTTCCCGGTTTTGATCCCTTTAGATGTAGTCTGTGCAACAATACCGGCCTCCTAAAGTCTCTAGTTTGCATACAGGATGCCATGGAACTTCTCAGCCACCAAAGTCATATGAACTAATTCCTTGATAAATCCCTTTGCCTGTGTGCACTTATGCCTGTCCATATTAGTTTTGTCTCCATCAAGAACCTAACTAATAAAGATTCTACACTAGGGAGTTGGAATAGAATTCTCTCTTACTCATTTCCTTAACACACATTGAATGAGATCTGCCAAATTGTTCACTTTGAAAGAAAAAAAAAAAGACTGTGATTAAGTACACAAAGCTACTTAACACTGAAAGATAAAAAGTGCAAAAGCCAATTATCAGCCCTGCAAAAACAGATAATCACGTCATTGCAACAGTCAAGCATTAATCATGCTGTCAAATTGACATCATATGTTTTTAAAGACTTTTAGACATAACCACTCTTTCAAAGGGAGATTTCAAAGAAACACGGGAGTGAAAACTCAAGAAGAAAATAAAGCTCTTTCCTGCCAAGTGATTCGGCAGTGCTTCACTTCTCCTCATTTCCAGCATCCTGTTTACCTTCAAAGGCCATCCTTCATCAGAGGCCAAGAATAATTCAATAAGCAAAGCAGCCATTTCCAAGGCATGCATGATAGACGTGTTCCTCCAGTACTAAGCAGTTCAAAGCGGAATGACACTGAATTCTGACTTGACATCTCGCTAAATGTAGTTCCTATGCTTTCCACTAAATCTAACAGAAAATCTAGCATGAGCTTCACATAAAAACATACACAGTTCAGGGCACTCTTCAGTGTCCCTGTCTGAGAAATCATCTCTTCAGCCATGTAATTAATATCTGGAAAAAAAGAAAAAGAAAAAAAAAAGAAAGCACTTTAAAAACAAATACATGAAAATTTGGTATTTTTCTTTTAGGAAAACAAAGTGATTTTCAATTCAATCCCCAAACTCTAAATGTCACACTTGGGATTAGTTAGAATGGAAGCTGCTAAAAGTGAATTTAAAAATATTTTCAAGATGGAAGAAAAATCCAGAATAGTGAATTAGCAATTAAAACAGCACCAAGGAAGTTGTCTTTTAAATGAGCCTTCTTTCTACCTGTACACATTTATTATCCATGCATTAAAATTCAGAGATAGGTAGATCCTGAGGACTCGCTGATCAAATACTCCCATTCTCAAGACAGACTCGTAAGTCTGTGAGAGATCCTCTGTTAAAAATAATAAAAAAAATTACAAAAATAATAATATAGAAGCACGGCACAGCTGTGAGAATATAGAATGGCAGGCTCATGTTGGTGCGCTCACTGCATACTCTTAAGTTTTAAAGCAGAAAATTCAGGCAAAAATAAAGCAAACACATTTTCCAAAGAGAAAACTCTTTTTAATTAAAAAAATAGCTTTTTATCAAAGTGCAATGTATCAAGATACGATTATTTCACATAAAAGCTGACCAGTTTTTATATATCACTTTTATGTAATTATCAACAATCTCATCTCTAATGAATTCTAAAATTTGTAAAACTTCACTCTTTTGTTTCCTACTTTTTGGTTGTTTTCTTTTTCTTTTTTTCCTTTACACTATTTGAAATTGTTAACAGAGTTTCCTTTTAATTTTCAATGATATGAATACCCTTCTTGTACCAAGAGTGCAGATATAAAGTGGGTAAATAATTCTAGCAGATTCTCGCCTTGCCCTTCTCTATATTGCAAAGCCACACCTATGAAATGCTTTAGTACAGTGTTGATTTGAAGTCGGTACTAAGTATGAATGTCAAAAGGCTGAACATTTCTCAAAATTTAAGAAACAGCCTTCCTTGTACAGTTTCATTTGTAACAGAAAATATGCCTCAGGATCTTGGGTCTGTCGTGAGTGAGTGTGGAAGGTGGGAAATCACTGCAGTTTTTGAATGATGTCTTCAAAAGCCGTAAGTATGAAATCACAGTGCTTCAGATGATGGCAAAGGTAGAGCTCGGTTCCCATAACTACCAAACACAGCAATGTACAGTAAGATATTTTATTCCTTTGTGTAAAAACAATTTATCGGCTCATAATTAATATATCCATATATGGTGATTAATATGTATTGTCAGCTTGATGGAGCAGAATCACCTCTGGACACACTCTGACTCAGAATGTTTTTGCAGAGTTTTAACTGTAAAGGGAAAACACACCTTGAGTACCACCAGCAGCACCATCTCATGGGCTGGGATAACGGACTGGATAAAAAGAGGAAAATGAACGAAGTATTAACACCAGCATTCATCGACCAGAACTTGCAGACTACAGACTCAGTGTGGACAGGCACCTTAGGCCACCTCCACCATGTCTTCCCTGCATGATAGACTGTTCCCTAAAACCACGAGCCAAAGCGAATCGTTCTTAAGTCGTGTTTGATAGTTATGTTGTCACGAGACGAGAAGAAAGATTAATACACGGTGTGATTTGATTGTCTCCATAGATGAAGAAAATTATTTGTGGGGTGGGGAAAGGAGAGAAGGGGAGAGAAAAGGGAAAAGGGGAGGATTGGGGAGAGCTTGGGGGAGTGGGATGGTTGAGATGGAGGAAGGCCGGATATAGGAACAGAGAAGAAGATATCTTAATTAAGGGAGCCATTTTAGGGTTGGCGAGAGACTTGGCTCTAGAGGGGTTCCCAGGTGTCCACGGGGATGTCCCCAGCTAGGTCCTTGGGCAGTAGAAAAGAGGGTGCCCATAGCCACACTGATGAATATCTTGCATATCACCATAGAGCCTTTATCTGACGATGGATGGAGATAAAGATAGAGACCCACATCGGAGCACTGGACTGAGCTCCCAAGGTCCAGTTGAAGAGAGGAAGGAGGGAGAATATGAGCAAGGAGGTCAGGACCATGAGGGGCAGCGAGGGGTTGGTAAACCCACTGAGACGGTGGGACTCATCTAATGGGAGCTCACCAAGGCCAGCTAGACTGGGACTGAATGAGCATGTGATCAAACCGGACTCTCTGAATGTGGCTGACAATGGGGGCTGACTGAGAAGCTAATGATAATGGTGCTGGGATTTGATTCTACTGCATGTACTGGCTTTTTTGGATCCTACTCTGTTTGGATGCTCACCTTCCTAGACATGGATGGAGGGGGAAAGGGCCTTGGACTCCCCACAGGGCAGGGTACCCTGCCCTCTCTTAGGAACTGGAGGGGGAGTGGGGAGGGGGAGTGGGGATTAGGAGGGAAATGGGAGGAGGGGAGGAGGTGGAAACTTTGAATGGTATTATTTATAAAGCAAGAAAAAAGTATCAAAAATCAGTATTCCTTCATTGTGAAAGTCATGGAAAGGCTAGGGATGGGGAATTTTACCGAAATAGTGTAAGACTGTGGGTGACAAACCTATAGCCAGTTTTTCCAAATGCATCAAATTGACAGAATCACAGTAAGCTCAGGAACAAAACAAGGATGACCACTTTACCTATCCTATTCCATATGGTATTGAATTCTTAGAGCAATGAGATGAGAAAAGAAAACAAAATAAAAAGTCAAAATATCCTTACTTTTAAATATTGTCCTATTCATAATAAAACCACTACTCCTTTTCAAAAAAAAAAAAAAACTGTAGAGATGTTAAATGTTTTCCACAGTGTATCAGGATACAAAATGAACTCATCCAAACTAGTAGGCTTTCCATATACCAAGGACGTACACCTTGAAGAAGACATCTAATTAACAAGCTGATTTCCCAAAAGCACAAGAATTCAAATATTTAGTGATAAAGTTCAATAAGACAAACAAAAGAGTTCTGCAGTGAAAAATTTAAAACTCCAAATGAAAGAAATTATGTAAATGTCCACACTACTAAAAGCAGTCCACAGACTGAAGGCAAACCTAATAAAAATTCTGGGATCATTCTGTGAAGACATAGACCAAACAACCCAAGAGCTTATATAGAGGCATAAAAAGCCAGGGATAGTCAAAGAAATCTTAAACACAATTAAAACTACAGGTGCTATTACATGTTTTGACTGCAAATTATAGTACAGAACCACACTATTAAAGACAAAATGGCACAGGCCCGAAACAGCCACATAGACCAACATAATAACACAGATAGACATTCTAGTTCACCAAATGCAACTATCTGTTTTGTTTTGTTTCTTTTTTTTCACAGAGATGCCAAAGGTACATATTGGAGAAAAGACTTTACAAACATGCTGGTAAGAAAGGTAAGTACTAGAGCCAAAATTATCCACTATATCGAATAAGGCCACTAGTCAGTCCTATTTGATCACTAAAAGTTATTGTTTTACCAAGGCAAGCAGTATTAATGTATCTTCATGCATTGTTTATAATTGCTTGTGTTTAATCAGTTGGTTTCTAATTGCTATCTACTAAATGCTTTCCTCTCTATCACATCTAAGATAAATTATTAATTATGTATTTATCTATTGCTTTTTTAATTCCTTAGAACTGCCCTCTTCAATCTCACATAAGACAATTTGAGAAAGCCACGTGAACTATCAAGGCTAAAACAAAGCATATATGGTTATTAAATATTTCAAACACTGGGCATATATATATATATGTGTGTGTGTGTGTGTATATATAATATGGTTCACTTAGAAGCTTTCATTGGTCCAAGAATCACATAAAATCAAACACATCTATGTGCTCTGGCCTCATATCAGCTATGTAACAACCTCATAACAGAAAATATGTTCTAGGAAATATACCATGTGACTTTTTTACAGTATTTCATTATAATAATATGGACCTGCATTTATTTCATGCTTCAAACTTCCACAAAATATCCTCAGTCACGTGTATGTGTGTGTGTGCATGCACACATATCTATAGTTGCTGTTTTGCTTTGACTGGGGTTAACTATTTAGTTTGTATGTTGCTTAATTTCAATGGAAAAGGAAAGGTACTTTAATAGAATATTTAAAATAACAACAATTGGTAGGTGAGAGCCAAGATTTGTTCTCCAAAAGTGGCATGGTCTCATTTAATAGGTAGCAGGTGAGCAGAGTACATTCAAATAGAAGGAAGGGATAAGACGGTGACAGAAACCGTGTTATTGACATGAGTTGATTTTTTTATTGGATATATTCATTTTTCCTCACTTCTCTGATAACATTTATCTTCTATTTTTTACTATTTTTAACCTTTTTCATTGTATCAGTATTTGTTTTCAAGTTTCTCATAGATATGTATGTGATTCAGTCAAATTTCTACTCCCAAGACCTCTTAAACTTTTAAATAAAGAATATTTACTTAAAAGTGCCACAATGATCTCAATAGTTAATAAATGTTCACTGTGTTTTTGTCATAATTGGCAGCACATGTTTAATATTTTACAAAGTAGCATAATTGTATTAAGATTAGGGAAAGACTTGCTCAGAAAGGCCTGGAGTTCCTAAGGGTTTGCTTGCTAGCCTATCACCTGGGAATGGTGTCTACATACCAGTAGCTAACATCTGACATAATTATGAAGCACTTCGCCTTTAGATGAAGCTTCAGTAAAACCATGAACTCCGATTTCAATTTGAGAAAATGCATCTGAAAATTTGTTGTTCATGAACAATTCCTTTCCATTTTAAATAAACCCACTTCAGTTTCTGAAAGTATACAATTACTGATAACCTGGACAATTTCTTATAACAACTAACTCAATAACCACCCAAAGTAAAATTCATCCAATAATACAAAAACATGTGGTATCCAGGAAGAGAGCAGCATCTTATGGATCATAGCAGCGAACAATGGGGATGGCTTCTGAGGTCTCCCAGTAGCAGGGAAATTTCTGCCTTTTGCCGTCATTCTCCAAAGATCAATTGTCAGTACATGTAGCTCTGCTTTCAAATGTGTTCATTTAATAATTTCTGGGAGGCATTACAAAAAACAAATACAGAAGGCTAATGGGAGCTTCGCCTTTTTCCTAAAGATAAACTGACCAATTAATAATAACAACTTTAGGCAAATACAAAGACAAAAGCAACAGCAATAATAACAGGGGCTTTGATGGAGCATGAACCGTGATTATGTACCAGAGAGAAGTTGAGATGCGTCTTATTTAACTTCCATCAGTCATTATAGTGTAAATTACCTTATTACAGCTTTGAAGATGAGAAAATTTAAAAATAAAGAGGTGAAATGGGTTTTCTTGGCAACATGACAGAGAATATTTGAAGCTCATTTTACCTGAGAGTCCAGCATCATCATCCCCTTAGTTCTAAGACATTATCACTTTGAGTCAGGAAATAACTGATGATAAAGCTAATTTTTTCAGGAAAACCCATATATTTTTAAAAAATTGTTTTTGTGTCTATATGTGTGTGTGAAGTGATGTCTATATAAATGCCCTTGTGTATGTGGATGCACATGGATATATTTGCTACTGTGTTGGGTGTGTCTTTCTGTATCACCTTATATAGTGAGGCAGAATCTCTCACTCCAACCCAGTGCTAAATAATTTGTCTAGTCTAATAGTCAGGTGGCTGTAGGGAGTCCTTACATGAAGCTGAGGGAACAGTGTGTTGCTAAACATCAATCTGATGAAATAACAGAAAAACAAAGGAAACAGGAAAGGAGTTTAAAGACAAAAAGGAAGATCACATGATTCTTAGATACAACTATGTAACAGATTTTCCCATTGGTTTCTCAATGACCTGTACCAGGGTTTTCCTGATGTGGCTAAAAATGAATAAGTAAATAAACAGCAAAAATAATAAAAGAAGAAAGAAAAACAAAACTAATCAAAAACAAAGTCCTCAAATGTTAGAGATGAAAGAAGACCACTCTGATTCATTGGGATTAGTGTTAAGACTGAACTTTTTCACATGGCAGCCCATGAAAAATTCTACATGCCCAATTAGATTTCAGTTCAATTCTCCAACTACAATTATGTTCAATAAGAAAAGAACGTCAATCAGTTTTGATAATACTGATAGCAATAAAAAAACCCAAATTATTTTAACTTGGTGATTTACATAGAATTTCTATAATGTGAAAAAATTAACTGAGGTTATTTGCATTATAAGAAGGAATTCAGGAATTAAATTTGAAATCTCATGTTTTCAAGATATAGCTCATGAGATGCAGATGGCTCAGCAAACAAACTCTCTCAGAACATCTTGGTTCCCAACATCCTGGTTAAGCAGTTCCCAGCTTTATGTCACTCCACCACTACAGAATCTGGTGTCCTCTCTTTGCCTCTCGTAACCAAGCAAATCAAGGTGTGTCTTTGAAGTTAGGTTTCCTTACACACAAAATTACAATGAAGTAGTAACCATTACACAATTCTCTTCAAGTGTGACAAGGAGCAGAGGATGGCATCGTGTTTTTCTAATAGTAAGGTGGATTTAAGTATTTGCTATGAGTAAGGGCAATGGACTGGAAGACCAGTTTATCTAAGAATGCACCAATTTTGTTAAGAAAAAAAAGTGTAATGGCAAAACACTAGAGCTTTATTCATTTAGCCAGTCCCCTAAGCAGAATGTGATTTTTCCCCATTGATTTATTTCCAAAATAAAACTTCTACTTCAAAAGAATGGAATATATCAAAAAGGGAAAGGGGTGGGGAGAGGTGATTTAGAGTGTTAGAAAATATTCCGCCCATGTCTACCTTCAAAGGGACACTTTTGAGTTGAGGTAGACAGCGAAAGGAAAATTGCCTCTAGTTTTTATGCCAACTGAAAAATAAAATACAAGAGGCAAAAAGGGTGGAAGGCCATTTCTCATCAGCTGTCAAGAGCAAACCTCACTCACCTGCCCACAGTTTCCGGTGTTCTTTGCAGCCTCTGGAGTTTTCTGTTAGGAGTTGTTAGAAATGAGAATCTGACTTCCTGTCTTGTCCATCCAAATTCTGTGTGTAGTACAACTGAAGTCCATTGCAAAGTGGGATGCTAGAGATGTGATTTACATCCAATTTGTACTTGCCAGCACTGTCATAAAAAGATGTAGCGATTCAGCTATATTCTCTGGCAATGACTGACAATAACTTTTCTTTATCACAATCCCTTTGATGCTCATTAGAACAGTAACGAATGCCTACAGTAATTCTTATTGTTTCTTTCCTTTAGGAAGGGTAAGAGCTGTTGCATATTTTGTGATACAATGCATTTCCTTCCTTCGGTCCACTATTGTCCTTCCTTTTAGAATGCATGAGTGTAATGCCATCATTTATTTTACTGAATATGATTTCAATTACCGTGTCAATAGCAATATATGAATTTCTTCAGCCTTAAAAAGAAATGCTTGTATCAGCAACATAACTACCATATCTACTCAGAAGTTTAATATTAATGAGAGAAGCTGAGCTTTCCCCATATGAAGCTGACAGTTTGTGTCACACATGTCGATGTCAAGTTTCAAAAAAACTACAGAATCAGAAGACAGTGGTACAGACCTCAAGGCAATAGTAAGTTATAAATGACCCACAACAATATTGGTTTAAGAAACCAATGACCTTCCCTTCCAATGGGTGATGTTTTTAGCTTCTGAAATGGAGAAAGTTAATGTTGAGCATTGGTAAAGTAGGATTTATAAACTATGAGATGATGATGGGAATGATTCGGGATCGCAAATAGCTGCGTAATCAAGGTTGTCTTTTCTTACTTGCATAAAACAATGTGTTATTGTATATTATGTATGTCACTATAGACTGATTAACCATCAACTACCTGGCCTTACCCACTGATCAGGAAAACCCTTGTCTAATTAGCTCTTTTCCAGCAGAGCACGCAGCAGAATTTTTCTTTGCAGGTAATTTTTTCAAATGTTTTCAGATTTACACATTGTAGATTTCCATTGGTAGAGTTATTTCATCTTCTAAAATCCTCTCTCACCACCTTCCTATTGACTGCAGATGTTTAGCTTGCAAAATGTTCTTAATGGCACTCGGCTTTTTGCACACACTTATGTTGTATTCAACTTTAAATTCAAATTTCTTCTCTCTTTTTTTTTTCAGCTGATTCTCTTGTAAACAAAGCTAAAAGCATTCAGAAATAGCCATGACATATTATGGGTGATAGGCTGCCTTGAAATATCTTCCACCAAATTAATTAGTTCACGACTTTTGAATTCAATAAAACTTGCATATTTAAGACACAAGCAGATATAGACAGATGCTTGGCCAGAAAGTAACATCAATGGCTTCTTGTCTAATTAACAATTAGTGTCTGTGTTTCCCTGTGAAGACTCTTAAGTGTAGGTTTTATTGTTTATTCTTTGTCAGCATTCTAGTTTTTTGAATTCTTGAAGGCTTCTCTAACCCCTTCATCTCATAATGTTCTAATTGTCTTGTCTTCCTGTTCTATCACATAGTGAGGTTTAGCTGGGAAAAATAAAAATAACCTCACACACTTTCCGATACTAATCTTCCCTATAAGTTACCATTGAGTCTATAACAAAATACTATAAAGAGACAACTTTAGAGACAAAACATTCAATTTGGTTTCACAGTTTTCATTCAGTGCTGTTTGGGAAGAGCTGAAAATGGCTTTGTCCATGCTGGAAGGAGATGAGCCACAGGGTGTTGCAGTGTAGAAAGCAGGAAGCAGATAGAACAGGACTAGAATTTGGGCCGGCCAGACTGTTTCCTCCAAAGAAATGGTTGTAGTGACTCTCTTCAACCATTTTGGCTCTACATCCCAAAAGTATCACAGATTTCGAAAAGGGTTTTTGCAGCTATACCATCAGCTCTGAAATCAGGGGTCTATAAGGAAAGTTCCTTTCAAACACCTATGTCTGTGTTTTTATTTCAATCGAGATTTTTATTTTTCTGTTATTATTTTCAAAATATCGCAAAGGACATAATTAAGTAATATTTTGTTTTTCACAAATCTGAAAGGCTATTGCCTATATGGAACAATTGAAAGAGGCTAAGAGCATGCAAACACTGCCTCAAAGTGAAACAGAATGTGTCTCTTGTCAATTATCACACACGAGTCAGAGTCATGATTGAGCAGGAATGATGTGAATGGGTAGTTGAAGTGACTCAATTCTTTAAAATTTCTGTTCCTCTAGAATGAAAGATATTCTGACGTACCTTAGCAAATGTATTTACTATTTAACAGGAATAGACTAGACACATGGATATAGATAGATGCCCAGTAGACTTATGGCTCTGTTTACATATTATGAGCTTATTCTCATTCCTGACATACTTAGACGAGTTATACAGACTGTTTTTGAAACTAAATTATGAGAAGTAGTTTTAACTACTTGTTGTGTAGTAGAAATGATGAATGGATTGACTTCCAAATTTCAGTGCGTTATCCTGTCAATCCCACAGTTACTATATTGCATACATTAAAGGTAAAAGCTATTTCCTGAATAAACTATGCATTGTTTTTTTAACAAATAACATTACTTAAACAAAAATTTAGTTTTCCAACTTTGTAACATTCATTTTATTTTTCTTTTGATAAGAATATAATAATTCAGGTAATTGGGGTATTGTCTAAGTTATAAATCTAGTGCTGTGAAGACACCATGATCATGGCGACTTTGATAAAGGAGTATATTTAATTGGGGTGACTTATAGTTCAGAAGTTTAGCTTATTATCATAGTGGCAGAATATGGTGGCATGCAGGCTTCAAATTCCATTCCAAAGCATGAGAAGATGGTTGACAAGGAAACAGAAAAAGCATTAGTATTTTCTCATCTGTAAGAGTTTACCATGAGGAACTAGCTCAGTTGTTCTAAAATATAATAGAAATGATAATAATAGTCATGTTGCTATGGGAGGTCCTCTGTCTATATGTTGCTTTTATTGGTTAATGAATAAAGAACTGCTTTGACCCTATGGAAAGGGCAGAACAGAACTAGGTGAGGAAAGCTAGGCTGTATGCTGGAAGAAAGAAGGGCGGAATCAGAGATAAGCCATCCAGCTGCCACCAGAGTCAGACTTGCCAAAACTTTGTCAATAAGCCACTGCTAATACACAGATTAAAAGAAATGGGTTAAATTAATATGTAAGAGTTAGCCAATAAGAAGCTAGAGCTAATGGGTCAAGCAGTGATTTAATAAATACAGTTTCTGTGTGATTATTTCATGTCTAAGCTAGCCAGGCCGCCTCTCTCCTTCTTACTACATCATATGGTTCTCAAATTAAAATGGTTTGATTTACTGATTTCTCTACGTTACCAGGTTGGTATAAACATGAAACTTTACAATGGCTTTATATTTTTATCCTATGACTGTGTTTGATAAGCTGCACAAGATTGTCCAATTTTCATTATGAATAAGCTTTGTGTTAAGTAACTATGTTCACATGCTTCCTAATATGTGTGCATTTAGGGTTGATCAGGCTAAAAAGTTCAGGATGTTACATACCATGTAAGTTTTAGACTTGCAATATGTTCTAATAATTGTTGGTTCATTTGCACAAAGCCCCACCAGGAGAACAGAAGCATCCAGACACGATATTTGAACTAAGGAGGAAAAGAAAAACATCATTTCTGCTAAGAACCTGATTGTTCTACTACCCAATGATAATCATTGCAGAAAGGAAACAGTGAAAACCCAGTAATTCTCTACACTCTAACTGAATGTTCAATAAAATATACTCTGTTTCTATTTAACTTAATAACTTGTTGATTTTGTGTGTGGCAAATTATTTTCTATTTCATCTAACATATCACTGCATAAAAGGCACTCTGCTGATTTCATAGTGTGCAGAGTACTTTCCGGATCAGATCAATGCTGAAACTAAAAATAGTAAAAAATTCAACCAAACCTGGTCATTGATTTGACATCAACCTTGGCTTTTGATTTTTTTTTTTAACTGTGATCTTCCTGCTTCTAAAAATTCCCTCTTTAATCATCATAAAAGAGCACGAGTTAGAAAGACCGATCCGCACTTAAGGAGCTTTGGCTTTCAGTTGTAATATTGGCACACTAAGTACCAAGATGGTCTGTTAATGAGGATGTCTGTATGTTGATACTGTCATCATTTTTCCTGACTTAAAATATAACACAACTCCAATTGAAAAGAGAAAAGATATTTTAATATATATTTTATTTCAAAGTGTATATCAGGCAAGAATAAATGACAGTTCATTGTTAAAATAATCTTTGACCAAAATTATTTTTAAAAATCCTTTCACATTGTTGAGTTCCACTGTGGCTTTACTTTTTATCACTTGCTTTTATTTTAATAACAGTCATAATAACTAAAAGTATCATAATAATTCAAAGTTGTTACAATGAACATTCCTTGGGTTTAGAATGGCAGTTCTCTTATACCATGTAGATCTCATGGATCAAATGCAATTTGTCATTTGTGTGTGTGTCATATATATGTGTGTGTGTGTGTGTGTGTGTGTGCGTGTATTATATATACATGTGTATATACATATTATATATTGAATAATTGCTTATAGAAGTGTTCAAATGTGATTTAAAACATAAACTGATTTCAAAGATTAGGCAAGATTTGTATTTATTTCTTTATGACAAACTAAAGAATACCAGCTTGGCCCAATAGAAAATTTTAAGATATATCTTTCACATTGACTTATTTTCTTATGAATGACAGGCAAATTTATATCTATGTTAGCACTTCTAACATACCTTTTTCATAATAATGAAACAAAATGCTTATTTCACTCATGAACTTATTTAATATATTGCTTAATGAAATAGCTCTTTGGTAACCTTGCTTAGCTACTGCATAAAATTTTGCCTAATGAGAAAAATATGATACAACATTTTACAGAAAGTCAAATGTTTTATAATTTTTGTAGATCCTGAAATGTGAAATAGCTAAAATGAAAGAATCTGAGAAACAAAACCTATGTTTTATGTGTATTTATCTTAGGTAAATGTCACATCAAATGGAGGATTCCATTGTCTAGAAGTATTTAGTGATCTGAAATAAGTTAAACATTTCACATAAACTCATTATTGGCAACAAAAATAGTGCAAATGATGGAACTGTGGGACTAACCCATTAGGTCATTTATGGCTTCAAGTGAGCAGAATGATGAGACACATCTTTTTCTTGCTTCTGCCATTTGCTCTGAACTTGATACACATTGTCATTGACTGTGTTTGTTCTACAAGTCACAGTGAAAGATGAAAATGTGCAGACACAGGACCTGCCATCCTATTCATGTATAGCTCTGAGCTGTGTAACTGTAGGTCCCTTGAGACATTATGAACTATTTCATTTTACTCATTTGTTTAACCCAGTTTTACTCCACTAGAGCAACACTGCAGTCTCTGTGCTCCGATTAAAAGTCCACACGATTATAGCACATGTTGATTTTTAAATTTTTTTACCAAGTTCTTGAGCATGGAGTCTAGCCATTAGGACTTTGTTGAACCTGTTTTTCTAACAGAATGCTCAAAGAACATTCTAATTACTCAGGTTCTTATTTGTACAGATAGCTGTGCATTGCAAGGCTGAGTGTTTAAAGGAAATATATTTTCTTCCATTTTCTGATAAAGTGAAAGTTCTGATTAAAATTACAATACAAAAAATAATTTTACACAAGGATAGACATTATCTCTTTCATGAAGAAGTGACCTTATGAGACCAACTGGCTTATCGCCTATATATATTGACTATATGATCACTTAACTCCAAGAGATGTGTTTGGAGGAAGCAATCTCTACCTCTGTTATTTACAAGACTCTTTGATAGTCAGTTTAGGATTACTTATTAGCATCCAACATTTCAGAAGATCAGGATCCTCTGCCTCACTTTACTTTTGAAAGAATGGGAACATACTAAAAATGGGGAAACTGATCTCACTGTTACCATTATGTCATCTGTCCTTAAAATATGCCTGCAATGTTACTCTTTCACTTCCAGTTAATGATTAATCAGTTAAAAAGACTTTAATTACTGTTAGGTTCTTAAATTCTACATATTATTTTGAATATTCATGTCATAAGAGTCAAAATAACTGCTGTTTTTATTCTGATCTCTAAATCTCATTGCAAAATAATTATTTTTTCTCTGCAACCTTATGTGAGTCTACGAAGAAATTAAGCAAGTTGGAAAAAATATGATTTTGAGATGGAAATTTTTTAACATTTTGTAATTGACTTGGAGAGTCAAGTTGACCTCTAGAAGAATATGAACCTGGGACTTAAGGAGTTCTTACTTTCTCAAGGGCTATTCATTCACAACACAAATTGTGAATGAGTTGGCTAGTTTCCTTGGCAGCAGAAGGTGTATGTGTGGTTTGTGAAACTTGGAGCACCTCTCACTTGTATAGCAATAACTAGGCATGTTCAGAGCTCCTCAAGGAATCATAATGAAGCAAAAAGGTAAAGCAAAACAACAAGATAAAATCTTAAGCAGAATATACAGTAAGCATATTTGTGACTTTAATGTCATCAGTTTATTCATTCATTTACTTTTCGAGCTAGAACTTCATTATGCAACTCTAGGTGTCCTGCAAATCACTATGTAGCACAGGCTAACCTTATACTCAACGATCTACCTCCTTGTGCCTCCAGAGTACTGGAACAAAGGTTGCTACAACTGGATAATAAATCTTAAAGTGGTATTCCACTTATGGTTTACTCAAACTGTAAAATTCTGAATATAGAAGGGGCATTAAATATGTCTTAATTAAGTTCCATCTAAACTTTATGAGTGCTCAAATCTTATAATAAAATACTATCGAATATGGTTCATTTTAAAGGCTAGAGTTACAGTTGGTTCATGGAACTCGGATGTAACACAAGTGACAAGCCGTAATGTGTACCCTGCATGAGTTTATTATGATGAGTCAGACTTAGAAAGTGTTGCAGGGAGAAGGGGGTGCTTGTTGGTTTTCGGTCACCCAGCTGCTTCTGAAAACAGATTTCCATGCTTGCTGTTTATTAACAAAAATATAAAGAGATACATGCTGTGCAGGAATTACAATCCAATGAATTTGAGAATGGGAGGAAATACTGTAATTCTGTTATCTGAAAATGTTTTCATCATGTATTTATTTTATTCCATTGGTACTCCTCCTTTGGAAGCATGTTCTTTCAGAAACACCACCCTGCTTGATGGGCATCATCTCGTGTACACCAGGTAACTGTTCTAAGATTGAAACCCCTGTGGCAGGAATCCAAAGTGCTCCTATGACACCTCTCTTGTTATCATCTGAGTGCATCCACTCTTATACAGGCTAGCCAGGGCTCCCTGAGTTAGATTTTACAGTAACCTAGGGAGCTTGTTGGAAATGCCAACGATGACGTGTCACCTCAGATGAATCACAGAGATTGCTATCTGGGTCTTGAAATGTCCAATGTGCACTTTATAAGCTCTCAAGATTATTCCCAGAATGAAATGCAAGCAGAGTGAGTCCATCAAAGAGCTAAATTAGGTCTTAGGAATTTATTCCATTTGGGAATGTCCAGCCTCTTTTCCTGGTATTATATTCAATTAAAAGAAAAAAAAAAAAGAGCCTACAAAGAAGGTTATATGATGTTCAGTAAGTATTTAGAAGGTAACCTTTTAAACTCTGGCTCTTTAAGAAACAACATATTTAACATTCAGAGTTTATAACAAAGAGGAAAAAATAAAAGACCCAAAAAGAAGTTTGCGGAAGATTAAAATACTAGACTGACTAATTGCTTAGCAGAGGGTAAATTCTCAAAGTCACTTATTTCTTGTGACTCTGTAAATGGGTTATGATGACAGCAGAAGCAAAACTACCTAGAAAGAGAGGTTTTTGGGGAATGAAATTGCCAAGGGAGTGGGGCAGAGAGAGGAGCAAATTGGCAGAAAAGCAAGATGAATTACTGACCTCAGCACAGGTGGGGATCTTAACTGAGCTAGGCCAGGCCTTTCAGATTGACCTGGGACTAGGTGCCCTTGCTCAAGGTAGTTGACCTTAGGGGTAGGTTAAGGGGCGTGCCTGGAGGGTTAAGGGTGGTTCTTAGGAAAATGCAAATGGTTAACAAAAACCCTCCTTTATAATTATTTACCAGATAACAATCCAAGCCAAATCCTTCTCTTTAGGACCATCTCCCATTTTGGTGGGTAGGGGTTGGGAATGGGTGGGTAGAAGGCTTTGTAACTAACATAGGTAGACTGACTTAACTGAAACAAATGGATTTTTTTCTTCTGCTTTTAATTTTAAGGTATTACAAAAACAGATTCTCCTCATGAAGAGAGGATTGAGTACGTTTCTAAGAAACCCAGGACTAGCATGTGTGGCTCCTCCACGCCCTTCTAATCCCGACAGCTACCCTAAATTTTTTCCTCCCAGAGGCTGGGCTTCTGCTGCCCCACCCCAGCCTGATGTCCATATAACTCAACCATTTTAGCTATGCCCCTGTCTCTTGGCCTGGGACTCCTCTCTCACTTTCCTTTCTTCTCTTTTCTCATGGTCCAGTTTATTCTACAGGCCATGTTCAGTTTGAACTCTTCCCTCTGCGTGCTTCCTCCCTTACATCTTCAGGAAAAATCTCCATATTTCAGGAGTAATTGTGTTGTCCTCTTGGTGCCTTCTTAAGGATTAACACCAGAAATCCTTTCATCCTGTGCACTGGCGCTTGCTCTAATACAAACCAGATAGAGATCTCAAGTTTCAGAAACTCTACGTATCACCAGATTTGATCTGCATTTTGACATTAGTGTTGGAAACTGTCAGTTCCTCTACTTTTGAAGATCAGTAAGGAGTGGACTCTAGGGCTTATGTAGCCAGTGTCCTCTTAGTCTTGCTGGTTGGAAATGTTATTCACACACGATCATGCTTATATTTAGGTGAACAGAATTGAAATGATCCAGCTTCCTTGCTGTTTGGCAAATGCTCTAATTGGTTATGTTTTGCTACCCTGGGCACACTATTAGACAATATTGCAACAAAAGACATCAATAAAAAAGCAGAAGGCTTCAGATTGTTAAAATCGGGAATGTTATTAATACTATTAAAATGCTAATTGCTGTTTAGTGGAGATTCAGCTGCGATTCCAGAGCAGGAAATGCTTAGGCTGCAGGATCTAATGCATGGATTGTTTGTTCCCTAAAGGGGAGAAAATTCACTTTTGTTTAATTTATATGGAGGCATTGAGAGGCAGTGCACTGAAGTGAGTGCCGACCTCCTAGGGTCAGAGGCACCTTCAGTTTCACCCCCACCCTAGGTGGTCCTTAATTGCCACTACAGAATGCCGGGCTGTAACTTATTGTTTGCACTGCACATGACCTTGGATTCAAACTAGAGCACTGTGAATTAATCCCTGTAATATTTCGTGTTTAACATCTGTGTTGTCACCAGACATTATTCAGAGACAAAAACCAAATAGCTGTATCTGTTGCCTGGCTATAAGAGAGAGAGGGAGAGAGAGAGAGAGAGGTAAGTCTTTCTATTGAAAACAGTCTTTCTATTGTTTGCTACACAGTCCAAGTGGCATACCTGTAAGATGGTAAAGCCACTGATTTTACATTATGGGATAAAAAATCATCAAAATTGAAGGGGATGGCATAGAACTAAAATAAAACTATTTTTAAACCAAGAATTTTTTGTCCACCTTGGTTTTTTTTTCTAACCATGTTACTATCATCTTTTCTTTCCCGCATTTTCTTCAAAATGAGGGAGAATTGCAAAATTCATTGACATAAGCAAAATGATTTCATGACTCCATTTTAGCTTTATTTGTTGAGAAAGTGTAGCCACTGCAGGGTGAAATCTCACAACAACATCAAGATCTAGGAAGGGCACAAAGCAGCCTCCTTCATTCATTGAATCCCTGAGAGAGGAAGTGAGTTAATAAAAATGCAATTACTCCACTGAGAACTTTTCAAAGACCCTAGAAGCTAACACCTAGCCCAGACTCGCCTCCATTTTCTATGTACATGCATACACATGAAGAAGTAGATGCACACACAAACACACACACAGACACACACACACACACACACATCAGCCTATTTGCCTTCATGGTTGTAAATGTTTTAAATATCCTACCTACTTAAAAGAACTAAGAGTTACACTAAAATAATGTTTGAGTCATCCAGCTAGGGCCAAGTTTTATAGGACAAAAGAAAATTAACAACAC
The DNA here is from genome assembly GCF_950005125.1 of Chionomys nivalis. NCBI lineage: Eukaryota > Metazoa > Chordata > Mammalia > Rodentia > Cricetidae > Chionomys > Chionomys nivalis. The sequence continues at coordinate 56,979,046 of NC_080103.1, read as the reverse complement.
AGATAATAATCACCAGCACTTAAAAAGAAAGTGCTAAAGTGTTCCATACTCTCCTACTAAACATCTGAAGCCAGATCCCAAGATCTGATACAAAACTAAGCACCAGTCAGTGACTACTAAGTGCAGATTGGTTTGCAGAGGACACCATTGGTCTCTGGTTTCATAGCTCTTCTGTAGACATTGCTTCGAGGTTTAAGAAGAAGCTGTCATCCGAGGGCTCTTTCCCGGATTTGAAGAAAGCACGGACTGCAGATAGATGTTTTACTCTTCCTGAATACAATGGAAGCACAGAAACCAGCCAAAGAAAATAAGCAAACGTGAGCAAATGGTACATGTAGCATGTGCAGGGCTCGAGGCAGAGGTCCAATGGTTCAGAGAACTGACATCTAGCAAGAGGAGTTTCAGCATGCTATCTCGTTCTGGTCCGAGCCAGGTGGGAGCAGCACGGAGAGACAAATGGTAGGGCAAGCTGGAAGAGAAAGTTATCTAGAGAATTGCCCCAGTTAAAAATTCATAGGGGAAGCTGCTGGAAAGAGAGTTAATGGTTTAATGAATAAATTATTACCCAAACACCCAGGGGTCACAGGTTAACACGGAGGGCGGCAGCCGTAATGCCTTAAGTGCTGCTGCACTTGACACCTCTTTATTTTCTGGCATTTTTGGGGGGAAGTGGGTTCTAGATAGACTACTAAGTATAGATATTTTTTAAAGACTGAAATGACTTTCTAGTTGATTTTGAAGCTTCCTAGCATAATAGTCTTATGATGAAAGAGTGTTGAAGAAAGGATTAGAGAAAAAATGTTTTGGTCCTAAAAGAACAGTGTTTCCTGAAAACATTGGTCGACATGATGGGTGTTCTCTAAAATGACTCCTGAGTTTGCACTGCAATTTCGGTTGTAAAGCTTCTAGGTTTCTTATCTTTCCTAATTCATCTTTTCCCTGTCATTTATTCAGCATTTGGCCACATGTAACTCACTCTTATCTGGGGAAATAGTTCAGTGACACAGTAAACCTAACTTCATTAGTCAAGTCTATTGTTTGATCCATAAGGTACAGGGACAAGAAGAGAAGAAAAAGTATATTTTAAAACAATATCAAAGTAATATTAATAATGTTAAAGCTTATAAATAAAGTGTCAAGATAAATGGTAACATGATATTCCTGATAACAAAATGTTTTCCAATCTTCAGGGTATATTTTTATATTTTTTCAAAATTATTTCCCCTATTTTTTTCAAAGGCAGACTGAACTAATTTAACTGCCTAATCAAAAATTTTTGTTTGCTAATGTACTGCAGTCTTTAATTGATTTAAGTTTTACTTATTATATTTTTATGCATATAAACATTTTTCTATACATATGACTGTGTACTGCATGTGTGCCTGGGTGCCTGCACACGTCAAAAGAGGTTGTGGATACCCTGAAACTGTAGTTACAGATGGTTGTGAGTTACCGTGTGAATGGAGGGAACCGGACCCCAGGTCCTCTGTAAATCAGGCAAGTGTTCTTAAGCACAGACTTCAACTTATTCCTTTTGGTTTCATAAAATAAATTCTGATTAAAAGTTTCCCCTCTCTACACCTTCTCTCCCTTTCAGATCCATACTATTTCTGTCCTTTTATAAATCAAACAGACATTTAAGGAAAAGAAAATGAATTAGAATAGGAAAAGGAAAAAAAAGCCAAAGAAAAAACTCAAGGAGCACATATAGATGCAGAGGCACACATGATTTATTACACACACAGGAATCCCATAAAAAACAGAAAACCAGAAGCTGTAATATATACACAAATGTCCTATATGGTGAAGGAGAAGGAGGACAAAGAGAAGGAAGGGGAGAAAAGAAAAGGAGAGGAGAAGGTGGAGAAGAAGGAGGAGGAGGAGGAGGAGAAGAAAAGAAGAAGAAGAAGAAGAAGAAGAAGAAGAAGAAGAAGAAGAAGAAGAAGAAGAAGAGAGAGGAGGAGGAGGAGGAGGAGGAGGAGGAGGAGGAGGAGGAGGAGGAGGAGGAGGAGGAGGGAGGAGGAGGAGGAGGAGCCTTGCATAACAGTATGAGGACAAAATCCATACAAAATGCCATTGAATTTGTTTTTTGTTTTTGTTCATCATTTATTGCTGGGCATGGCGCTTACTCTTACAAGTTATCTGTTTCACAAGTGAGATTTGTTTCTCACTTGGAGAAAACTAATTTTTCTTTTTCAATTAGCTTTTCATTGGAAATGGCTTTTGAATAGCTTCCTCTCCCAGTTCTTGAACATCTGTCACAGAAATCTTATAGGAGTAAGAAAGGATTCTTAGAAGAAAGAATGGTGTGAAAAAGACCTCAGAGAAGGAATGATGAGTTTTATTCTTTTAATAATATTTATTGTGATGCTATACAAGTAAAGTCATTGAAATTCTTTCTTATAAGGGTTCTTTCTTACTTGAATTCCTACCATAATTCATTATACTCCCAGTAGGTTTACAAATTATGCTTCCTTAAACTTAATGGGATTAAGAAAAGAATCTGAGGTATTTCATCTCTTAATGAGGACTTCCTTAGCCCTACAAACACTGGACCAACACTTAGAAATTACTACGGGGAAAGGCTTGGTATTTAATGCACTTTTATCACATGTAATTCTCCTGGAGCACCCCCTCTCCATTTTAACTCATTTAATTGCCTAGCTCCCCATTCACATTGCTCTGCCTAGATGAAGAGTATGTCTATATTGGCCATCTTCTTTACTCTAACATTCAGTACAGATAAGACAACGTAGGTAAACCGGAGTAGCAACTTAAATAATCTTGATTCTCTATAGCCAAGTTTGCAAAATGAATGCCCAATGTGCTAGAGTCCACTCATTTATAAAGTAATACATGAGAACAGAGGAACTAATGGTGATGACAGCTAACATTGATCAATCCATCTCCAAGTGCCACAGATGATTAAAACCCCTTTATATAGATTAATTCACTTAAGGTTCACAAATCTAGTAAACATCTGTTGTTTCACACTCTCAGTTTCAAAGACAAGATAAGTAGTTTTCCTGATTCTGGTCTGTCTCCCAACAGAAACTTACTGGACTTTGTGGTTTCTTGATAAAGGCACTGACCACCTCCTGTGATGCCACTTAGTGAGTCTGAATTGCAATCACCCTGTCAATTCCATATTCTACATTCTTGATAATAATAAATTCTGTAAGATCATTATTCTAGCCTAATAGTCTCAGCTCTTCTTAATTTTCTTTAAGAGGTAAATTTTACATCAACGTACTATCTTTTTGAGTTATCTAAAATGCCCAGTCATTCATTAGAAAATAATTTTCTCTTCCTCATTTCTCAAGCTGAAGGAATAAGAAAATACGTTACACACATTAGTTTCTTGAATTCCGTCTGCTCAGATTAGTATTTGATTACATTAAACACTTTCAGACTCTTCCTTGTGAACTTCAGCTGCCTGCTCGTGTGTGTGTGTGTGTGTTTAAAATTCTAAGGATTCATCTCATGTCTTCTCACATGGCAGGAATTTTATTGACTGAGGCGTCTATGCAGCTAAATATTTGCCCTTAATTGGTTGTATCTACTCATCTATATTTTTAGTCTTCTTAACGCTAGTGACTAAGCCCATTTCTCAAACCATATGACCTTCAAACGTGTCTCTTTTAAAGGAAATACAACCTGCTATTGATCTGTTTTACTGTTGGGATTGTCCTAGTCTATACCTGTCATTGTTACTAATCAAATGTCTCCTTCATGTTAAGCCAATTATCAATAACTTGACTTTTTGACATCTAATACATTTGTAATCTCATATCTATCAATCAATTTCTAACAGCAATAAATGTATAAGTAAAATTGTTTCTCTTTCTTTCTTTCTATTTTGTTGAAAAAATTTCCGCCTCCTCCCTGCCTCCCACTCCTCTCCCCCCACTCCTCTCCCCCTCTCCCCACTCCATTCCCCCCCCCCCTCTCCAGTCTGAAGAGCAGTCAGGGTTTCCTGCCCTGTGGGAAGTCCAAGATCCTCCCCACTCCATCCAGGTCTGGAAAGGTGAACATCCAAACAGGCTAAGCTCCCACAAAGCCAGTTCATGCTGTAGGATCTTTATACTAACATTACATATTCATTCTTTTATTAATACGTTTTATTCTTTAAGTAATTAACAGGATGTGTTATATTTTATCCTACATAGGAACCTATAGTTTCTTTACAACAAAAAAGTTTGTTTGATGCTGATAATTAGAGATATCATATATGTCTGCTCTTGTCTCTTCCTCCAAAAACATGAAGTCCTCTCAACATTTCATGGGTGTAATTTGAAAGATAAAATAAAGTTTAGAATATTATCTGCCATTTGGGAATGCCAGGTAATCATGTCTTTCTCTGTATTTTCTTTTGGACATGCATCAACAAATGTCCCCGAAGGTCGCTGAAACTTGCACACATCTCTGAAAGAATTCCAGATATTAAAGAAAGCTGTCTTTTCAATACTGACCTCTACTAGTTGAGACTTTAAAGATTTATCTTTGCCTCTGAAATGATAGGGATTCAGTTCATCTAAGCTATTTCAAGAGTTGGATCTTACAGTTAGTTACAGGTCGTGAATGATTTTCTTTCATATACACCAATTTACAATGACATCTTCTATTTAATCATGGTACTAGGTTAAATTGTTTCAACTAACTGCCATGAAGTTAATTAAATATCTAGCATAGAAAATTTGAAATTAGTACCACTTTTAATTCTGAATATGAAGGTATTATTTAAAAATATGCTCTTGAATATGTGTAGCTATGTAGAAAATCCTCTGGAATCTGCTGTGACTCAGAATGTGTTGCTTTTCTATAAGGATATCGTACAGTGATATTGTTCTATTACATTAGTATTTTTGCAATCAAATAATTTATCCTAAGAAATTCCAGATTTATATGCATCTGCGGATAATGCAGCAAACAGACATGCACTGCTTAGTCATTTGTCTAATATATGAAATTGCTGGGTGTAGCACAAATTCTAGTTGGTCTTATTAATAAAATCCGAGTCAGATATAAGAGTTAATGCTAAAGATCAGAGAAGCAGCCAACCCACTAGAAATTTCTTTTGCCTATATCAATGCTCAGACCAAAGGGACGATGCTGTCTTCAGAATGCATCTCCAGACTACATCTGTCTCCACCAAACCTCAGACATCCTGTTCCTCTTCCTCAGACTCATCCCGCCTTACTATTCCTCTCTCCACTTAGCCATATCACTCCTGTCTCCACTTGCCTACTGCTGGGATTAAAGGTATGAGATCCCAAATGTTGGGACCAAAAGTCTGAGCCACCACCCCCTAAAATCTAGTGGCTTAACTCTGCACTCTAATCTTCAGGCAAGCTTTATTTGTTAAAACACAAACAAAATACCACTATATCTTGGCATTCAGCAAATGCATGCTTAGTATTAGTTAAGAGAGCAAGTTGCTGTCCTGGATGGTTCAGTCATTGAAGCTTGTCCCTAGTAGAGTGCACACAATCTAGTTTTCCCAAATTATTGCTAATATTTGCTTAGTATTTTAGTTAAAGTTTTCCAATTCAGATTGTTGCATAACATTATCTAAATTTAATTTTAATATGTACTTTTAAATAGCTGTGCAATATGGAATAGCTTTCCATATACTTGCTTGAAAACCAAATTTCCTTTTCTATGGATTTCTTTCTTCCATTTCTTTTGTACCAAAGAAAATGATGAGCATAAAACCTTAATTGTGAGTGTGGTACAAATAGTAATGGGACTATTTATGTAGTTTAGCGATGTTAAAGGATTTGAGAGGTCAATGTAGGTTTTCAAGAAATGACCCTATCCTATACTGATGAATATCTTACATATCACCTTAGAACCTTCATCTGGCGATGGATCGAGGTAGAGACAGAGACTCAATTTGGAGCAACGGTCTGAGCTCTTAAGGTCCAAATGAGGAGCAGAAGGAGGGAGAACATGAGCAAGGAAATCAGGACCACGAGGGATGCACCCACCCACTGTAACAGTGGATCTGATTTATTGGGAGCGCACCAATGCCAGCTCGTCTGGGACTGAATAAGGATGGGTTGAAACTGGACTCTCTGAGCATGGCGGACAATGAAGGCTGATGAGAAGCCAAGGACAATGGCACTAGGTTTCGATCCTAATACATGAACTGGCTTTGTGGGAGCTTAGCCTGTTTAGACGCTCACCTTCCTGGACATAGATAGAAGACCTTCCTCTTCCCGCAGGGCAGAGAATTTGGACTGCTCTTCAGTATCGAGAGGGAGGGGGAATGGTGCGGGGGGAGGGGGTTGGAGAAGAGGAGTGGGGATAGGGGGAGGGGAGTGGAGGGAGGGGGCAATATTTGGGAGGAGGGGAGGTAAATGGGAAACGGGGAGCAGGTGGAAATATTAATTAAAAAAGAATAAAAAAATAAAACTATTTAAGAAGACAGAAAAAAAAGAAAACATGACAAGTTTGCTATAAAACACCTTTTCAAGAAATGAAAGCACTCTATACTTTAGATGTTGCATGATAAAATAAAAAGTAGTTATATAAATGAAAAAAAAAGAATAAAAATAGTTGTGGGAGAACAAAATTTGTGATTATGATTGACTTTTGTTTAGCTTGGTCTTGCTATGATTTAAATTCCGTAATATCTTAGAACAGTATTTTGTTCTCCTTTCTACTGAATGTTTCACTATGTGTTGGACACTACATCATTATGAATTAACTAGTATTTACTAAGTATCTAAAATTCGGAGAAAAAGTAGATTGGACAGACTCTGCTTGGTACCTCTTAATCGCCAGGAGCATTTGGCTTAAGTATTTTAGTAAAAATACCTGCTTTTCTGAAATACTTTAGAGTGCAGAAATTACATTTTATTTTTAATGACTGAAGTGTTATATTCTGGAGCTAACTTCATTCTTTGATACTATCCATACAGCCGTAGCCACTACTGTCTCTTTTCTTTACATAATTTCGTTGTTGTTCATGACCTTACTTTGTTCTTTTCTTCTCATCATATAGAGTATAACTCCTGCTTACCCACCCTTTTGTAGATATCTAACAACCGTCAGGTATGTAACAACTCCTAACCTCTTGGTTTCTAGTCCTTCCTTCCAAGACTACTCCTATCTTGTCTTTTGGTGACTTTATTACCATTTTGGTACTTTTTCCAAAACATTAGTTTCTCAAGTTCTTGATCTGTGATGACTGAATTCTCTGTTATATACTTCATCTTGTCCATGCTCCACTAGACCATTCACAAAACCAGGACATTTTTAGTAACTGGAGTTTCTCTAACCATCATTTTAAGCATCTCTCTACATTACTACTCCCAAGAAATGTATCTACTAGAATAGCCAATTCTTATCATTCATTTGCCCCCTTCAATACTGGGTAAACTTAATCCTATTTTCATCGAAGGTGGTAATGATTTTGCTGATGCCCATAACAGCCCTAATCCCACAGCTTCCTTCTTATCTCATCATAGCCAAATATCAAGACAATAATTCTAATTAACCCCAGCTCTTCCAATTTAACATACATTCACAGATGTCTGTTGTTTTCTTTGTTGGCTATCCACAAAGTCACATTATCATAAATGGAGGAAGCAATTAGGCCATATTTTGAAAGATAAAATATAAAGCCTTTAATACAGTTAACATTATGATATTTTAGACATGGAAAACACAGAGAACAAAACTATTTTAGTTTAGAGAGAAAGGAAATGACCAACAGTCCAGAATCTTCCACTTCTAACTCACACAACTTTGTCTCTTCAGGCCTACTTACAGAATACTGGCATCCATCACAAACACAGGTCTTTACCTCACAATAAATCTTTTTCAGGTAAAATTCTCAAAAACACAAAGGAGGATGCACTTTATGATGTCCTAGGCAGTCACCAAGACCCTGATGACAGTAATAATGACTACCACGTTGACCAGATTTGTTCACTCATTGCCAAAAGGAACAGAAGACTAATTGAAGTCCTGTAATATCATATGCAAGGTACTCATTGTATGGAGAAGTAATAAGACATGTACTACATGAAAAAATTGTGTAGTTCTACAAGAACTATATCAATTGGAAATTTCCTTAAGTTTTCATATTGTAAATGTCAAGAAGCAAAAGCCCATTGAATCCATTAGCAAGAGACAGAAGATTGTCTCAAAGTGTAGGCTCTTAATGCTTCATGTTTCCTGAACAATAGATTATAACCTCAATACAGAGGGGATGACCTAGCTGTGTTTGTCATACTTCCTTATCTCTGATGGTTTTCTTGATTTTCTAAGGAAAAATCCCACACCTTGATGCAATTTATTTTTGTTATGTTCTTATGTGTAAAGGATCAAGTTTTGACAGTTGTCTTTTTTCAAATCAGATAACTGAAAAAGAGAAAGAAAATTTAAAAAATTATGCTATCTTCTATAAACTTTTAGTCATCTGAACTTTGAAAAAGTTGAACATTGCCATTTCAGACAATGGGATCAAAAGGAGCGAAGGGACCTACTCCACTTTAAAGAGAAAAGAATCCTAGCTGGCTGATAATCACAAAGTCACACATCAAATCTTGAATAATAAATCTGCTTCCTTAGCATTGATTAAAATAATGTAGAATCAGAAGGGTAACTGTGGGCTAAGGAATCATTCCTTAATTTTAGCAATTACACACCAATAGAATCTCTAGGAGCCTCCTCTCCTTTTAAGATCTAAATTAGAATTTTACTGTCTACTTATAAGGGAAACTGAACATTAAATTAAAAATATATATAGCCTCTAGGGTGTAAAGGACATCAGTATAGTAGGATAGTTGAATAGAGACTTAACTAGTTGGTTTGTAGTCTACATCACATCAAACATTTATCTTTAAGTTTCTGTGCTTATTCATACTGAGAAGAATCATAATATCAAGAGACATGTACAAATGTAAGCCTATACTATAAAATTTAAAATTTTCATCAAACTTGCAGTGATATTTTCCAAAGACATTATTGCCATTGTTTGGTGAGAGAAGTGAAGTTTTAGGGCATTCACCACTCTATATAGAAGATAAAGAAGGGCAAATGGTTTCACAGATTTAATCTGATTGTTCACAGATTTAAAAAAAAAACAAGAGAGCCAAGTGAATAAGAGGAGAATAGATAAGTGGACAACAAGGAGCTAAAGATTGTAGGAAATTTCTTTATGTGTTTATTGTTCACTATGAGGTGAACATCTCTGCTCCGCCATGGTCTCCTGACGGTAAAGGACTGATACCTTCAAATCATAAGCCAAAATAAACAACCATTTCCTTTAAGTCATTTTCTTAGGAATTATGCTCAGCAAACAATGATTTAATGTAGTTGTCCCTGTCCATATAAACAAAACCCCATATAAACAAATCATCCTGTCTCCCTAAGAAGCTTAGTGAGCACCTGTTTGCTTTGTGGCTCATTATATTATGGAATCGGGGCAAGACAGTAAAGAGGCTTCTCACTGTAGGAATCGACTTATTATTAGAAAAAGAAACATTCTGCCCTTCACTAGTTTCTTTCAACTTCCTACTATCAGATGTCACATGATATAATTAAAAATTCAGCAAACATTTTGAGTGACTACAATAATCAATGAAGAGAATATCTAATTTAATAATGTGTTGTTAATAAATATGTGAGGCTATAACATAAGGTAATCTCAATTTTATAGTTATTAAGTGTAAGATATTTTGACTATGCCGTCTGTTGCAAAATTTAAAATAGAGGACAACTATTTCAATACAGCTGATAATACTTTTATCTCGTAATACTCTAAGAGTATCTTAGAAAATAATAATCACTACGACCAAGGAACCTGAAAACTTGAAAGCTTGCGAGGCCTGGAAAAAGGAAGACAGCTTTATGAAGGATAAGAAACAGTTGCTAGATATGGATGTGGCTTGACATTTATTCTCAACTTAAAGAACTTTCTCTTCTAGATGCCAAAAAATACTTAATCAAAAGATATCTAGCTGTCTGTCAGAGAAGCTACTCAAGCAAAATTTATTTGACAAGTGGGTTGAAATAATTCAGAGTAAAACCTGACCTCTGAAATCTGGTGGACCAAATGAACTCTAATTCCCCTTTCAACATCAAAATACGGTGCTTTTGAAATGCACATTAAAATAACCATGCAAGTCAATAAATGCCAGTCACCAAATGACTTGTAAGTGCAGAGGGAGATTAGAATTGGGAGAAATAAATAACTTCTATGGTAGAAAAAAGCTTCAAACAAGTGATGGGCTTTAGCATGGACCTTGAGGGAAGTACTAGAAGAGAGTATGCTAAAAGCATTCCAATAAGTGGAAGACATTTGATCAGAGAGAAGGAAAAGAAAATATCTACTGTGTTCAGGAACATAACAATAATAATAATAATAATGCAATATATTTATATATCATCATATAATATGTATACATAAACTTACATATGTAATATATTTGTATATTTTATATTATGTGTGTTTCCACGCTGGTAGCAAGAATCAGATGTCAGTACCACAGTGTTGTAATTCTTCAGGACAACCAGTTTCTGACTAGACTGTTAAGTATTCAGTGTTCTATACCTGAAGTTTCTTTCCACGGAGCAGGGAATAATTAAATAAAGTAAAAACAGGAGATGTACATATAGGCTGAGCAGCTTTGATCATATAAAGAAGTTCGTAGTTTTGAATGTTAAGCATTTCACACTATATTTTCCTAGAGAATGAGTTTCTTTAGAAAACTTTTGATTCCACTTATTTTGATGATGAGTGATTCAGAGTAACCGGCTGCTGACTGAGTCTTCTTGTCTACCTTACTATGAATGAGTACAGGAGCGAGTCCTGGAAGACCCTTCCCAGACTCTTTGACAGGATGACTGCTCACTAAGTGTTAACATGCAACTCTTTCGGACAAAGCTTTGCTAAGTCTTCCTCGTAAACAACTCAAGGTTGCCATTAATTTGTTTGGCAGCATTCTCTTCTTCCCATTTCTAAATATATAAGGACTCTAATTAAGTAGTTCTCCTGGCTACAATTTATTTTATGTCCAATTCCCCAAAGGACTAAGTTCAAAACATCAAAGGCCATGCTCCTCTGTGCCCACAGAAGCCAGAGAGACATGTGCATCTTTAGACACTATCAGAAATCTTAAAGTAAATAGAAAAATGAATAAGGTCTTGTTAGTGTTGTATAGGATTTTATACACGCATGTTTGTGTTTTATTAAGGTCCACCTCCTGTTCCCTCTGATCCAACTTCTCCTTCTTCCACGGTTACTCCCCTCGATTCCTGGTCTCTGATTTGTTCTGTTTTGATTATTTATCATCTCAGCTCGCTCAGTGCTGCCGATTGTGTATCGGTACAAACTATTTAAGACAGCACAGTAGCTTCTCAGGCCTGATATCTTTGAAAACAACTGACATTATCTCTTCCAGCAACCATACATTTCCAACAACTTTTTAGCTATGGAAGGGACTTTGTGAATATTTCTTCCCTCCAGGCTAGGATTTTGCTGGCTTCATCTTGCACAGGTCTTCAGCATGCTGCCACATTACTGAGAGTTCATATGTGCGACAGTCCTAGGGTTTGGATAACAGTTTTATTGCAGTCCATCCACTACCTCAGAGCCCTTGCAATTTTTCTGCCTACTCTGCCTCAATGACTTCTGAATCTTGAAATCAGGGAGAATAAATGATGGTGCCCAACTGAGGGCTGACTATTTCACAGTCTGTAACTCTTTGCAATTGACCAGCGTGGATCTTGGTGTTAATCACCAGCTACTGTTGAATGAAGTGCTCTCTGCTGAATTTTGAGAAATAGAAAAAGGGGGGAGTTAATTTTATACTCTGATTAGTAGAATGATACCAGTCGTTTCTCTCATTATAGCCTATGACCTAATAACCGGTTCTTGGCTAGTCCAGATGACAATGCCAAGCTGAAATTCCTTCTTTGGATGGAACTGACCCTATATCCAATCAGAAAGTGGTTGGTTACTCCTATAATATATGTGAACTATTGCACATGCCATCAAGTATACTATTAAACAATAAGTATATTGACATGTTTTGGATAACAATCATTCTTAAACAATAAGGTCCATTAAGAACTCACTTTTTTTCTCCAGAAGCTGATTATCTTAACATCTACTAAAATACATCCTATACATGTATAAACTAGCAAAAACAGTTAGATGGGTTTCAGCTATAATTATCAGGTGATTTGAGGGAAAAAGACCATCAGCTCCCATAGGGTTGCTGATAAGCAATGTTCAAGGAATGTAGTCCTTGATACATTTTTATGGGCTCAAATATTGAAAAACACACTTAGCACATGATTCTGAAATAAAAATATATATTCAATAAAATACAGTTCAGATGTTGTGTGGTGTTTTCTGTGCCCGAAGATAGAAATTTAAGTAGAAATAAATTAGTATCCCTGAATTATTTTACTTAGGTTTTGACAATGAATGAACTCTATGGAATAAAATTAACCAGCATCACCTTCAACTGAATGATACCATAATTTTGACAGAGAATAACAATAACACAGAGATATACAGCTACAGTACTATTATCTTCATAAAATATCATGTTAAAATATTACATCAGTGACAAGAGTTTTGATTTCCTTCTTATATGTCCATATGAAATTTTGTCAGATAAATTATCAGATAAAATTTTATCACTCAAAGTATCTGAAAAATTGTCTCATTAATAACAAGAAAGTATATCACTGATACTTGCACATGCACTCAGTTACCATAACTAGAAAAGTCACACGTCATACAACTCGAATTTGTGCAAAGATCTATGGATCTACACTTCTACTAGCCCCAGTGTATAAAATAGGGACAATAAAGATGTTTTCATGAAGCTCAATCTGCGTTGTTGCTTTTTTCACCATTGAGCCTCTTACCAGTAGTAGAAACCAACGTTTAATGACAAAAACTACCCACACAGAATGTCAGCACTTTGCATAGGATTTAAAATATGTCTTTGACAGGGCCCACAAAATAAGCTGCTTAGGGCTCATAGGGACTCACAGAGAATGAAGTAGCAATCCAAAACCTGCATGGGTCTGGGCTTGGTTCTTTGCGTATATACTATGGTTGCTAGTATGGTGTTTTGTGGAACTCTTAGGGTGGAAATGGGGATATCTCTGACTTTTTACCTGCTCCAGGGGCCTTTTTATCCAACTAGGTTGCCTCTCCCAGCCTTGATATGAACGATTGTGCCTAGTCTTATTGCAGACTGTTATAAATGTTTGGTTTATGCCTGGAAAGTCAGTTCTTTTCTGAAGGGAAAAGAGGAGGAGTGATTCTGAGGGACGGGGTCTAGGAGGATGGAGCAAGGGGAAACCAAAAAATGGAACATGTTCTTGGATATGGATTATAAAAATTGTAATAACAAATCTCAATAATATTTAAAAACTGGAAAGCACGGATCTCTGGGAGTTCGAGGCCAGCCTGGTCTACAGAGCTAGTTCCGGGACGAGCACCAAAGCTACAGAGAAACCCTGTCTCGAAAAACCAAAAAAAAAAAAAAAACAAAAAAAAAAAAAAAAAAAACTGGAAGGCACAGATGAAAAGAGATTGAACATTACTGGGGGGGGGGGGGTATCTGCATTGCACTATCTTTTCGTCTTGCTATAGAAACATCCTCTAGCTTTATAACTGGGTCGTAATACAATATTCAATAGTTATCACTCATTTGTTATTGAAAATAAAGATTAGTGACAAAATCCACCAACCAAACATTTCCTGACCATCAAAGGCAGCTATTGACCTTGTCACCTATCAGAGTACTAACAAGTTGGATCACAGATATAATATGCATTCCAGTATCATATCTACAAAAGCTTAAGAGTCATATTGCTATATACCTTGTAATTTATTACTATGTTGATTACCACTGACCCTGTAGTAAGTAAAAAGGATCTGTCAATTACCTTTAATTAGAGTACTAATCATGAAGAATATTTTGGATATCTCAATCGCTAGCATAATAACATTTTATTTCCACATTTACTTATTATATAGTATACTCTCTAAATATGTAAAAAGAATATCATTGAAATATAGAGATGCTACTTGAGATATGGTAGCAGATTAATTCACTGAGACAACAGAGTTATTGCAGTGGCAAAAGTTTTTATGTGTTGCATGATTTTTGTATAGCAGTTTAATTTCTTGATGAAATCAGGAACAGTCTAGGAAAATGAGGACTCTTTCCTAATAAAACCTCTTTGCTCCACAGAGCTAGTGATAAATAGTGTGCTCATGAATTTCTTCTTTTATGTCATAATTAGCCTTGTATTAAGAGGACAAAGTGAAATAGAAGTACACTGATTTCAATATGGAACTCTTCATAATGAAGCCAAATGTTAATTTTTTTGCCGCTTCATTAATTTGTTATCTTGGTAATACCCACCACAAGCCATTGAAAAAATAACCTAAAAGTAGTCGTTCACTACTAGAAAGGAAGGCTTTAATATTTATCAAAACAATGAACTGCTCACAAACACACTGCGTGCTACTTGTAAACAAATAGTTCTGTGCTACAAGGCAAGTGGAAATTATTTTCATAAAAGAGAATTATAAATATATTTATTAGAATAATTCTGATATGATTTAAATGAAATACACAGAATGTAGGCTGCTTATATTTACTCAATTCAACTTCTCCAATTGCTAATAACAATTCTTTGAATATATAAAAATTTAAAATGTCAAAATGTATCATACTTATTCAAGATTAAAATCATTATAAAATAATAGCACTTTCAGAAAAAACAAAGTAATATTATATAGCATTTGAGAAATAAATTGAAAATATGTTGTATTGCTCCTGTTTATAATAACTAAAATGTGACCTCATTGGAAAAGGACTGGGAAATGGCTTGGCTGTTGTGGGTTTTTGTTTTCATGAGAACTCATAACTTCTAAAGCTGAGATTGTATAACAATGGCATAATAAAGCATAGATAACTGTACTATACTATGAGTGCATCCAGATGTTATATACAAAAAAACTAAAATTAAGAGGACTCTGTAAAAATTAATAATTCCTAATTAGGCAACGCTCTAGATAAATGCAAATTTAACACAACAGTCATATTAAAAAATAAATAAAACACCATTTTACATAAAACATTTAAAGGTTATAAAAGTTAATCTTTTTTCCCCTAGTTCTCTCTGGCCATGTTTAATTAACAAACATTGTACCGTTGGTACATTATTAACTGCTTTAACGTGTCCTACACAATGGAATGTACAGGTTTTGAGCTACATTTTCTTAAAAAGAAGGTCATCTAACAAAGTGAAGACAAACCTTGAATTGATAGTCATCCTTTTGCCTCAGTCTCCAGGGTCTGATACTTACAGGTATGCATGGCAAATACAGCCCATATCTGAAATATGCTTGAAGTGTTTAAAAAGAGTGGGGCCTTTTATGTTGAGAAGTGCAGGAACTGATTAATTCAGGCCAGTTTTTCCTTAATTCTCATCTAAAATTATAATTAAATGTGTTAAACCTTACTAGTAGTATAGAATTTATCTCTACTTAAAGGAATTGAGAAAGTCTTTAAATTTTTACTCACTATATTACTTATCAAAAGCATACAAATTATTTCTGCTCAGGATGGATTCAGTTTCATATCTGTACCGAGAGATGAGTGCTGCCATTGCATATGCTCAATTGTGATGCAATGGACATTATTAATGTAATAATTAATTCACAGAATCACGATGACCCACAGTACAGCAGAGCAGATCAAGACCTGTTGGATCAATTTTACCACAGTTCAAAATCTTACTGCATCATTGCCATGTGAAGTGCTTTTCAAGATTCTGTAATCTTCAATACATCTTTAATCGCCATGTCTGCTCTGTTCATTGCTGAGGCCACCTACAATGCATCTGGTACACTTCACATCCTCGCCATAAAGTCACTGCCAGCATGAAGTTTTAGTCCTCAAATCATGCATGTGTCCTATTAATGTTTAATATAAAGTGAAAATCATAGAAATTTCCTTCCATTTTTGCATTTTTTTCTTCTGAATCTGCAGTTAAATGGTCAATATTTATCACTTTCTTTGGCTTCAGTAAGTAACACATACTAGATTCTATGTAAATTTACCAGAACTTTACTTACTCAGGATTTATTAGACTATATTCAGTCTTTTGCATTGTGTTGCTTACTCTATTTGTGCTTTGAATTTGAAAATCATAGGATTAATGAGAGATAAATTCCTCGGCTAATACAAAGGGTTTGCACAATGACTGAAACAGAAAGTTCACATACATGTTAAACCCGTCACCATACAGAAAATTCACATACATGTTAAACCCCGTCACCATACTCACCTTCATGCTGTCATTATTAACCAGTAATTGGCTTATAGATATAAGGTGATATAATGCCTGGCGGACCAGGAGGCAACTATTATAGATTTTCAAGTGTTCTGGTTCATCAATGGTCAGAGAACACTGCTAACAGCAAGGCCAGTGGGACTTCAGGAAGCTCCCTGACATCTATGAAGCTCTTCGTCTGCATATATATATTAACAGTGAAAATGCTGGCAAATCAATTTTTCAGAACTCTGAAATTCATCTTGAGATATACAACAGCCTAGACTTCACACATTTAGGACAAACAGCTTACTTTTGAGCAAAATAGTGATTTTTGTTGCACTTTAATTTGCTTGTTTTCATTTAGGGGCAGGTGTTTTTGCAAACCCCACAGCCCACCATCATAATAGAAATGAGCAGTTAGGCAGTCACTTGAGGTGACTGATCGAGTTCTCTCAATGCACTATGCTCAAAAATCTGCCTTTTTGAACTTTGGGAAGTCTAGGAAAACTCAAATCTCAGAACTTGACTTTATTTGACCTGACTCCAAGCCTCCCTAGTGCAATCAGCCTTTTCTCCAGGGGCAATTGTCAAAATAATCAGTAGAAATTGTTTAATATCACACAATGCCTAGGGCAATGATCGCTGTTGAGCCCAATAAGAAAATAAGCACAAGTTTGAAAAGAAAAGATAAGCATGAATGAGTAGCCCTGTGCACAGTGAAACGTGCAAAGCTCAGATCCACCCTCAGAAAACCTCGAAGGCCAGGGATTTCATATGACTGCATATTAGCAAGAAAGATACAACAAAGCCCCTAGTTCTTATGACCTTGGGGCTTTATGAAAGATAATGAAGCTGAAGACAGGTATAAACTGCCTTCCTTAAGCATCAGGGCATTCCCAAGCATACAGAAACTTCTTCACTACTTCAATGACTTAAAGAAAGACAATTTTATTTAATTACTAATTCATCAATGTGAATTAACAAACAACTGTGTATACACATGACAAACAATACAAGCTTTAATGAATTAATCAGAAACATCACAAATAGCAGCAGCAGTAACCCCCGAAGTACATGGCAATCTGATATCTAGGTATACCATACTTTATTATTTGAAACAAATTATTTTTAAAAATATATTGAAAAGTATACAAACAAATAAGTTTTGATAACACAAACAAAGTTGTCTATGCAATAAGCCAGGCATTTTGACAGCAAAAAAAGATTTTGTATAAAGTATTTTAAAATATGCTTCCACCCAAATAAAGAAATGTTGTCTAAAGAATCAGAAAATAACATAGCCCTACATCTCTCCATATGGAGTACATCAAATAGTGGACAAAGTTTTAAAAAGTAAAAGATCTTGGCAGGAAAAGTTCAGCAACAGTGATGTACAGTTGCTAACACGAAACAGATCAACAGTAGATCTGAATAGGTGCAGAGGAAGAATCGCCTGCTTGAAGACAATCTAATAAATACTTTCTAGATATTACAACAAAAAGAAGAATAAATAGAAAAAAGCAGAGCAGAGGCTCAGGAACTGTGATCAAAAACCTCACAAATACTCATAATAGGTGCTTCGGAAGTTGAGGCAATAATCTGGGATATATTATGTCATCATCTAAGCGTCAGCAAGCTGGGAGAAGACTACCTCATGCCACAGTTATTGCATGGCTCTTTTGGAAGTTTCTTGTCTGAAGATTTTTCTCAGTTTATGTCCCACATTGCAGAAATCTCAATAACCTCGGGTCATGACTGTGGTGTTGGCTTCATGCTCAGTTTCACCTGCCATTGCGTCAGAGATTCTTTAAACAAGACTTTCCACACACCTCTTGCCTTTGTGAGCATTTTATAAAACTGTGACTGTGATCTTGATTGATTTTATAACTTAGTTCTGCATACCTGAAAAATTAGCAATGTGTAAAGGGGAACAAGGTCTGGGACTAGCTTGAACAGTCTGCAGGCACTCTTGTAGCGTAGCTGCAGACGTGTGAAAGCCTTGAAACCGACACCTGTGACTCATTGACATTTCTCTTTGTAGCTACTTCCATTAAGAAGGCATAACCTTGTAATAAGACTTATGCTTGTTTTCCCTACTATGACAATAATAAGGCTAACACTGTTGAAGGTATGAGAGCTTTTTAAGAATAATGTATTCCTTAGAATACTGTTATCAAGAGGAAACACAATGATTAGATATCTGTGGGATAAAGAATGATAAACAAATAACACTAAAAAGTCTTAGCTTAACCATTGAAAACTGGTAGGATCCACAACTCCTTGTTCATAGAAATCCCATCCAACCCCGGGGTAAGCCACAGTATCCCAAAGACGATCGGTGCTGTACCAATAGGACCTGCAGCATCATTTTGTGCCAATGGATCATGTAGCATCATTTTCTCAGTTGATTCACGGTTAGGATAAAGATTATAATAGGAGTTCCAGGTTTCCATATTTGTTTATAATTTTCAATCTCATTATTACATTGATAAGTATTTTTAAACCTGAGGGAAATCTGTTGCTCAACATCTCTCAATGCAGAGATATGCGGCAGTAACCATGCTATTAGTCTCTAATCTAAATATAATGTTCTATTAATACTCATTGATAGTGCCAAACTTTAAGAAAGTAATGAATGGAAACTCTAAAATAAAAATTAACAATTATCCCCTCATGTTCTGTGTGTGTGTGCGTGCACACGTGCACGTGCGCATGTATATACACAGTACTTTGGTCCTTCAAATGTGCATTGCTCCTTCATACATGGAACCATCAGCTTTTATTTGCTGTACCATGACATTCTAGAAGAATGATTTTGATTTAGTTCTTAGAGTGAAAAGTAAAATGAAACCAAATGGTCGTTTCTAAATTAGAAGAGTTTCTCCTCTTTTTTATTTATTTCTTCAAAATAATGCACCATGTTTAGTATTTAATTAACTTTCTATTTAGGTTTGGGTTTTCTGATTTAACAGGTTTTGAAACTGTTGATTTAAAATAAATGACCAAATGGATTAGCAAATGGATTTTCTTCCCTTTGCATTTATAAGAATTTTAAAATTGTAAAATATCGGAGAGATGGTTTAGTGGAAAAAAGAAAGCTCTTACAGAAGACCTAAGTTTCGTTACCAGTATTCACCTGGTGGCTCACAGGCATCAGTAACTACAGTTCCAATAGACCCAGTGTCCTTTTCTGACTTCCAAAGGCATCAGAAATACACACACACATACACACACACACATACACACACACAGACAAAACATACACATATATAAAATAGATAAATATTGAACAAAAGCAGTATAAGAGGGCAGAATGTTGTGTTAGTTACTTTTCTATTGCTGTGAAGAGACACCACGAACAAGACAATGTGTAAGGGAAAGCATTTAATTGGGGGCCTGATTACAGTTTCAGAGGGGAGTCCATGACCACAATGAATGTGAGCATGGTGGCTATTATTATTCAAACCATCACAAATGTTAAAAGTTTTAAAAATGGAATTTAAAGATTATGTCATAAATAATCTTGCAAACCATTAATTACTACAGAAGGAGTCTATTTTCTATATTAGAATAATCATTACAGTTTTATTTCATCATTGCTGTTATTATGACTCCATAGTGTATGTGGGTAAGCACACATCTGTGTAAACTGGAGAACAACTTTTTGGAGTTGGTTCTCTGTTTCCACTTTATGAGAGTTTTAGAGATCCTTCTCAGGACCCCGGGCTTGTAGAGCATGTGTTCTTACCCTCTGAGACATCTCACCAACCCACACTAAAATGTTTTTGACATTATAAAACAATTCCTGTCCTTCCCTTCAATATTTATATGTTGAAGGATATCTACACACACACACACACACACACACACACACACAATTTTAAAACAATGTTGCAGGATCATTATTTGAATTTAACTTTGTTACTTTCAGGAATTGATAAAGACTTTATAGATAGTCACTTTTCCTCCCCACAAAGACTACAGAGTCTGAGGGTCTGTACCCAATCTCTGAAAATTTGGTAGAAGACTGTCATAAAAGACAAATTATAGATTTAGAAAAGTCTTTCTGAGTGTTTTTATTGTTAGAAATCATGACAAACAAAATGAAAAGAATACTTTTGATGTATTGGGAAAGTACAGAGAACATAAAAGTCAAAATACTTCCTAAGCTTATTGAGAGATTCGTAAGTAAGCCTCACCCCACTCAATACACTCCGGTTCCTTGTAAAAAGTAAATTCTCTTCCCCAGTATAATCTGTGGATCATTAACTTTCAGTTGGTTAGAAGTGAAAATGTACTAGAGGGTCAGGTAGGTTTATGCCTGTTGGAAAGAAGCAATTATTTCAGAGAAAAAAAAAAAAGTTCCTAGAGGCCTAAAGTTTTTTATTGTTCAATAAAACTCCTTGAATTAACTTTCAATAGAATTTTATAATTAACTCAAAATTTGTTGGGAATAGAAATATGTAAAGAAATGGGTTCTTAAAATGTTTGGTGTGAAATCATAAAAATAAAACAAATGTCAGTCAAAAAAGAAAAAGAAAATCTTTGCTGCATTTTGACTGTTTGATGTCATGTATATGTCTGCAAATATATCTCAGTCTCAGAAAGCAAAGACAGAATAGTTGCAAACACTGATTGTGAATGCGCTCTGATGGGTTATTAAAAATAGACAATAGGTGTGTAGATGAGAGGTGGACAGACAGACAGCCAGGTGATGGCTCTATATCCACTATTTGAATTTCACAACAAGACAGTAGTGTTTAGCTGTGTTAATGCTATTGATGGCCAACAGTTGAAAGATAAGGGGAAGTTATAACAGAGGAGCAACAGACAGGCAGAATGCAATGAACCTGTGCCTGTGGGAGTCAGGATCAGACACAAACTCTCAGATTGAAAGGTCAGCTCTGTGTTACTGCAGTTTAGATCCCACCTGCAGTGGGATGCCACATTGGTGAACAAAGGACCAGGGTCTTTTCTCATTGTTGTGTTTATTTCCTGGATTACCTTGATTGGCAGAAATACCTGGGAACAGAGGTTTCTAAAGCTTCTTTGTGTTCCCTGTGGACAAGAATGTGATGAGAAAGATTAAGACTTCTGCAATTCAGTGTGTGCAGAGAAAACACCACCAAAAATATTTGGTGGGACAACTCTGTCCAACGATACGCAACATTTTAGAATTCAGTCTTTCTTGACTTCTCTAAGTCACGCACTGGAACACTGCAAGCGCTACACAATATGCTATGCTAATACATGAGGTAGATCATGAGACAACGGGTTAACACAAACAATTTCTTCCTCCTAATTGCTAAGTTTAGGTCCAGGAATTATATAAAATACAAAGAGTAAAGCTGTAAAATATGTTTAAACTTAACAAAATACATTTGAAAAATTGAAATGGTATGTAATTAGGAAATAAATCTTAGGACAGGAAGGTAGTTTAACTATTTTTTCTTTATACAACAAAAATATTCAACAATTAAATGCTTAAATCATTGATAGTTAACTCATGTCGAGATCCTTTTAATAAATTATGTATGCTCATATTTTCATTGTTGTTAATGAAAACAAGTCTTCCTCAGAAATCTTTAATGGTTTTATTAATACATAAATCAAGTGATTCAAATAGTTCTGTTTGATCTCTCTGTTTCAAAGACTTTGCAACTATAAGCAAAACAATGCACACTTACTAATTTAACAATGTCCAATAAGAATATTGAGTCCAAAACTTAAAAATCATTCTTCACAAAAAATATAAAAAAAATCTATGAAGGCATTAAAATGTATGTTACTGAATATATAAATTGTCTTTATTTTGGAATAAGATGTCTAAACTACTTGGATATAATTGAAAGGTAGGGTTTACTATCAATCTTGAATTTAAAAAAAATGTTTATTCTATACCAAGCGCTGAACTAAGGATTTTATTTGCTAATAATGAATTAAGATCAAGGCAAATTTTAGTGTCAAATACTATTTTCTTTGTTATTCCATTTCTAGGAAATAACTTTCAGAAGTCTGTTCCCTCCTTGTACCATGTGGGGTTCAAGGATCCAACTGGGCTTTAAGCCAATCTCAACAGTTATCATTGCCCCATAGAGAGGGACTGAGTGACATATTCAAAGTCATCTAGTAACTCACTGTTGAGTTTTATTTTGGACAATGTCAACTGAGCATTTGTCTTTGTTATATCCCAAGAAAGTGTCCCATAAGTAATTGTAGTTGTGAGACCTTTGGCTCCACTTGTTAAGCTTTACTTTTTGTGGCCTTTCAAATATAAAGATGTTAAGAGGACCAAAAACCAAAAATAAATAATGGTTTTCACATTGGTCTTCTGTTAAAACCATATTATAATGTCGAACTTAATCTTGGCAAATAATCATTTGGGAAGTAATGCTGTGTGATAATATATCTGTGGTTACATATCAACAAACCGAGACTAATGTTGGCATGTTGTTTCTTGTACCATCATACATTCTTTCTTCAATAAGGACTTATTTAGCTCTTATTGAGTATAATTTGAATATAATTCCAATATTCACCTGGTAGATACAACACATAGCAATAAGAAAGAAATTAGTCTCTTGCTTCAGCAGTTGACATTTCAGCTAGTGTGGGGGAAATCTGTAAATAATTTAACAAATAATTTATACTGTAGTTGTATTAAAACAAGATTACAAACAACTAAGTAAAGAAAATTGTTTAGAGATGTCATAGAACAAGTTGATATTGGACAAACATAGACAAATCCTTGATGAGTTTCTCATTTAGTTCATCAGATCAAAGTCAGACCCTGTTTATTTCCTCATCTGTAAAGCAGAGTGAGCTCAGCAGAGTTGTGTGATGCAGAAGAAACCTCAACGCTGATGAGTAACATGACTTCTTAGTACTAGAAGATTTGGAGGTAGATAACTTGCTGAATTACACAAGAGGAAGAATTTGCCTTTGGTGGAATTATGACAAGATCAACTAAATTTATACCTTGTTTGTATAATTCTTATGTGCCATAAACTCTTTAAAGACAAGATTAATGTGATCAAACTCAATGGAGTCTGTATATGGATAGCGCTTGGGTTCTAATGAATGAGGTTAATTGAGAACGATGAGCAGTTATAAGCATGTATTTCATTGAATAAAAATAGAAAATGAATGACTATGTTCAAGGACAGGGACTCAGAAACTGCCTCCCTGGGGAAACGACAGGAGACTCAAATTTGAAATTCAATAAGAAAGCCAGTTTTCTAAAACTCTACAAAATAAACATTGCAGCAGAAGAAAGACAACTAATACACAGAATGTATCTTCCACATCATACTTTTTGATGGCTTCGCAATCTTTCAGTCTTTCAAGCACATTTTATTCAATCAATTCTGTATGTTTCTACCAAATGATTCCTATCTAAATACATCTCTAATTCTGTCAATTCCTACAGGTCATAGTTTTCAATGGCTCCATACTGACTAGAGAAAAAGTTAACCCTATCTTTGCTGCTTTCCAATGTGTCTGTTATCTGTTGTCCGTACAGAATCTATTTTTTATTCCTACATTGACTCCTCATTTGCATTGCAGCACATTTACAGACCATTATAGTCCATTTCTGAAATATATGTACCTTTCTTTTTTGTTTATATAAATGCTTCAAAGCTTTCCTATGCTGATAATAAAAGTAATAGTAAAAATTGAAAAAATATGAGGTTTAGCTCAAGTTCTAAACCTTTTGAGAAAGTCTCAGGAATACAAAGTAAAAAAAATCTGTCATTTGAATTTTTTCAGTTTATGTCTTCTTCATTGTATCTAATATATAAAAGGAGAAAACCTATCTGAGCATTTATCATAGTAAAACAGAGTGAATGATAGCACATCGTGAATCTCACTTAACGATCTATTGTCACTGTTTATACATTAATCTTCAACTAGAGTATCCATGTGTCTATGAGCTGTAGGGAGGTACTTTCCTTTCTCTGTATATGGAGATGTTATTAAACATCTACTAAACTGTCACAGAAGTCATAGGAAGAGATCGAATTTATCGAACTTAAGACTGGTTAGGTTTTCTTATCTCTGGGAATATAGAAGAAAGTGCATTTGCACAGTTGTAATGTGAAGAGATAGGCTGGTCCTCTAAGTATCAACAGCTCTAAGTTCAGAGTTAGAGACACACAATTTTTTAATGATACACGGCATGTTTAACACGGGTTTCATATAATTCCAGGACCATGGTTAAAAGGATAAGAAGGATCTGAAGAAGGAAATTAGTTAACCAATTTGGAAATATAATCAGTGACAATCAAATAAATTTTGACCTCCATAATTTGTTTGCTGTATCAAGAGATGCCATTAGCCAGAGGAATCTGAAATAAATCTAAAAGAAAGAGCTCTATGCATTTAACTTTAGATATATTTCTTGCAACCATACATGTAGGGTCAAATGATTTTTGACTGGACTGTGAATGCTCATTGGAAAAATTGAAAATCTACAATAGATAAATAAAGAGCATCAGGAAGAGAAAGACAGGAGGACAGAGAGGAGAACTGGTCTGTAGGCATAGCATGGATGTTACACACATGAATTGCCAGAAGCTGGGTTTACCCTCAAAAGATCACCACAAAGACAAGAGCCTTAAAATTACAACATGGAGGAGAAAGGGTCTCCTGATACCCTACCACTACTAGCTGAGCGGTGGCGCTAATGCCAGTTGCTGGCAACTGAGAGGAGTCAACAACAACAACAGCAACAAGGAAACAAAAGGCACAAACAAAACCAAATAGCAATAACAAAAACCAAATAAACATTGAGACTTGTGTGTTTGTGTGTTATCCAACTACTCCTGAGCAGGAGAGCCTTCCCTGGAATGTAGTTGATATATCCCATTTCACTACATTGAAGAAACCTGATTTTCTCTTTCCCAGCAGATACCAAGTGCAAACAGCTTCCTCATTAGAAAGGGTATTGGGAAGGAGGTTCCAACAGTAACCAATGAACACTTTTCTCCATTTTGTTTTTTTATCTTTACTTGATCTGCATAACTTAAACAAAGTGAAGCTAGAGAGACGACTCAGCAGTTGAGAGAACTCACTGTTTGGGGGTAAGCCACATCTCTGCAGTTCTACAGAGTCTGATGCTCTCTTCTTGCTCATGGGGCACAAAATCATCCAGGCAGGCAAACACATACATAAAAGCAAAATAAAAGAACTCTTTTGGAAATTTTTAAAATATTCATTGAGTGCAATCTTACCGAGAACTTCCCTATAAATGTATCATTGAATGCAAATGTCTCGGAACAAAAGATACCTCACCAGCTGGCTCCCCTCTTTCTTCAAGAAAATGAAATTGCACATCAACAATCAATTCATGTGTCTGAGATTTTTATTTATACATTAGAAAGTTTTGCAATGAGATAAACTCAATTTTATTTTCACTGTTTTGCTTTTCAGGTATTTTTTTGGCTCCCAAAATGCACAGCCATTCATATCATTTCTCTGGTTATAGGAAATGATTTCATTGAAAATATGCTACTTGCTAGCCCGAGGCCTTCTGCCTCAGAATGTACCTTAGGCGTGTGTTAATTGACCCATGAATTCTGTTTATTGGCCTTAGTTCTGTGTTCTCTGCTCCCATGAACAAGCCCTGGTCCAGAATTTGCTCTGGGCAATTCAGTGTTTTATCTCCCTCTGTCATGGACTTAATCTCAGGCTTTAATTCCTTGCCAGCAGAGTGTTAACTAGTAGGTTGGCTCTTAGATTTGGGAAATTTCTTTTCGTTTGGTTTTCATGTTTCTACCGAACTACATTGGAACTCTTCCACAAACTGGGTGTGTCTGGATGGAGTTCTTTCATGTGTTTTTAAATTACAAATCAGGCTAATACCATTAATGTTTTCATCATCATGCAAGAACACTGCTTGCATGGCTTGCTATGAAGCAGCACATGAGAGGTTACCCATTATGCCCCAACTGCTCCTGTTCATGGGCTGCTTGGGTCCTTGCCGGATGATATTTAGACATTGTTTCTTAATTTATCTTCCTCGGCCCAGTGATTTTTGTTAACTATGTTTTTCCTACATTGTTAAATTTGGGTCCATAAAATCATAATACTTCTAAAGAGTTCTTGATTGGTAGTACTTACCACTTTGTTATTATTTAATGGATTTTAGTCAATATAATAAAAAGAACTGGGACTGAACAATTTTTTTTCAACCTTAAAACATTTCTGAGAAATATACTGGAGTAATTTTTACCTACAAACATTTCAATTATACACATTATCTTAATATTAATTAATTTTATTTGTTTTCATAAATTTATTTTTTAATTCTGATCACATATAGTTATATATTTGCATTGTATTCCAGCACACAGAAATCATAGTATAACAAATATTTATCTTTAAATTTATGAATTTATTCATTTTAAAGTAACAACCAATAAAAGTAATAGTGCATTCATAATGTCTTTATCTAAGACTAGCTTTTAAAAACATCACTTTTCTCAGACTTGAGTCCTGTCTAACAGGTCCCTGCTTCGTGGGCTACCTCAGCTTTCTGTGGTTTCAGTGAGGTAGCTGCATATGTGCAGGGTCAGCTATGAAGCCACAAGGCTCTTGTTTCTGTTCCTACATTATGTCTTTCAGATTGACTACTAAGTCAAATTTCTAAGGTTATTTTTTTTTCTAAAGAGAATAGAGTTATTAGAGAACAAAATGACTTACCATTTATGAGTATTAACATTATATACTCATGCCTTTTTTGTTACGGACAACTCAATTGCTTAAAGCATGTATTCAATTTAAACTGGGAAAACACTTGGCGGCAACTCACATATAATGCAGCATAGGAGGTTGAACCAGAAGCACTTGAAAGATTGTCTTTCACACAGTGAATAAATTCTCCAAATGTTTCTACTGTGAAAGATGATGGTGATTGAGACTTAATGATAAATTAGTAAAGCTGATAGTTTTCTAGTCTGTTTCTTAACGTGACTGCATAAGTATTTAATAAAAGAAAATTGTATTAGACATTCAAAAAAGGTTTTATTTCAGTATCCAAACTACTTGCTACTGAGATAAATATATGTCACAAAGCAGCTCCTTTGCATTTCTCAAATTAAAACTTTAATTGAATATTGTCTTTGAAATTGATTGCAGTTAAAAACAGATTCAGCACTATTGTTTTACACATCTATTGGTTTTATCAAATAAAACTTATTTATCTGCCAATTTCTTGTTTTCTACTACATCATGGAAATTCTACATAGATAGCTGCATTAAAAAGTATATTTAGTATAAAATATTCTTGAAAGATTTCAATCAACTGTGTGATAATATAAAAATAAATACTTAGTCGTTTTTTAAGTAAAACATGAGATTGTGGTTGCATAGAAGGAGTAAAAGCTGGTTAACATTGCAAAGTATTCATGGGATTCAGTTGCTCAAGACTGATTCTTTGTCCCTGCATATTTTCAGAGGGTAGGAGAAGAAACTGAACATTTCTTACAGAAATGCAGTCATTTGTTTTCTAAATTCAATAAATACCAAGTTAAGACCTATTTAAATTGACTTTGCCAACATCATTCCTAATTTATACTTTTCTGTGAAAGATTTTGCTTCTGCAATATTTTTTAGGGTTTCTCTGTGTATGAGTCTTGGCTGTCCTGAAACTTGCTCTGTAGACCAGGCTGGCCTCGAACTCACAGAGATCTGCATGTCTTTGCCTATCAAGTGCTTGGTTAAAGGTGTGCGCCTCCACTTTCTGACTCTGCAACATCTTCAAAAGAGCCAACATCTCCTTTTTTTAATCGGAGACTCCACACATGGAGAATGCATGCGAGGCAAGAAAACAGCAGGAACAAAAGTCTCTACTAAGAGCCAGGAGGGAGAGAACAGCCAAAGTAAGTTCCCAGAAAGCCACAAGGGGACGGAGAGAGTGCGTGCCTTGAGGTTTTACATGTGTATGTATAGGTATAAGCTTTAATTGTACAATGAGAAAATGCATTTGAATCTCTTAAATAATTCCATTTTTAATATACTGGAATTTTATTTCACACAAAATGTTATGGCAAACACAATGTAGAATTTTCAGAGTTACTTCAGCATTTTTTAGAGTATCAACAGCTCTGTTCAAATGTACTCATATATAATCATTTTGCATTTCTAGTAGACTTAACATATAAAGTGCTCAGGGTTATTTATGATTTTTCCAGACACACCACTTTCTTTTAGCAATGCTTTTGGCTTTTAAACATTGTTTCCCATTAATAAAAGGAAGTGACATTTGGATATGAAGGCTGAATATAAGCTTTAAATAAATTGCATATGATTTACTATTTAAATCTGGCATTTAAATCAGGTTATACAATTCAAAATATGTTCTCTCATTACAGGGTTTAGGCTTGAAGTATAAGTCATTGTTCATAATCTTACACTGCTATTAAATGCCTTGTTTCCATCCTAAATATTAAAACAGACTTTTAAGATACGTTCTTTGGCATATGTAGTTAATTAGCTGGGCAATACTAGGACACTGTTCTGTTCAAATGAAGGTATATTTCTTTTGGGGAACACCAAAGTTATTGTCTAAAGCACTGCAGATCACATTTTACAATATTGTCTAAATATGCATTTCTCTCAGATTTTTTCTTATGAAGAACTGTTATCAAAGATTATTAATAAAAGTCATTTCTGAGCTGCAAATCTGAAAAGCTCAGATCATGTAATAGAACTTTTTTATAACGCTAATGATTGCTTATGTTAGATATTCTTGCCTTGTAAAACACTTATTTTTCAAATATCTTCATGTCATAAAGTGCAAAGATTATTGAAAGTCCATGGCACTAGGAATCATCCCATTTTCAATGTGTGTGATTGATGGTACTATGCCCACCTTCCCAGTGCTGGGTAAATGAGTCTCGGATGTAACTAATCTTCCTCTTGCTTTCTTTGTTGCTTTGTTTGTTACAACTTCCTTCAGGGAATTTTTGGGGCTGTGTCATAGGATAACAGGATTTTTTTTTCTGCACTGGTATTTGATAATAATTACTTTTGAGAAGTAATATTTTCACTCAGTGAACTTCTTTTGCATATTAGAAAAAAGAAACATCTCAATAAATGCAAATACAGTAAGAATTGCAAAATGTACTCTCCCTAAAAATTCTGGAAAATGCTTTATGCCACCTGAAATGAAACAGTAAGATGATATTATACAAAGGACAGTATACTGTATATTAATTTAAAAATGTTTGACTGCATTATTAGGAAATGACATATGAAATGCATCTAATGACATGATGTTAAAAAATCTCTAAACAAGTCTTCCAATATTTTATATTCAACTACTATGCTCAGCAGCAGACGTTCATATTACATTTCTTTAGAGTCACAAGGTTGATCCTACGGCACTGATGTCTGAACGTTGATCTTCAGTGTCTCAACGAGGTAAATAACGTGTTCTTTGGAAATCTTTTCTAGGACAGAAGTTCTAGTTCAGGGATGAAGGGCAAGTGAAGGTGAGAAAGAGTCATTCTAAGTATAGACTCTGCCGTCATCCATCAGGTCTTGGAAGAAGAGGCTGGAATACAATGAAGTGACAATTCAGAGAAGTTATTTAAAGTTCAGCAAGTCATTGAGGATTCAGGGTACTGTGGAGAAGGTGTGAAAGAACAGGCAAGCTCCTGATAGGGTTCACTCTCTGTCACCTTTTGCTACTTACTGTATGATCATGAGTCAGATAATGTCTTCAAATTTTAGTATCTGAATTACAATGATAATACTGCTATCCATATATCAGCTTATTTTTCTTGAGAAATGAAATGCAGAGTAAAACATTAGCGTGGTAGCCAGCTAAAAGCACAACAATGAGATATGTTTAAGGTGCTTGTTATTGTATCTTGTGTAAGAGGTTAAATTCTGCTATCAGACAGTTTTGTGTCCAATCTGCATCTGTTACTTGATGGTAAAAAAAAAAAATCTGAAGGTTTTTTGCAATATTCTTATTCATTCTTGTATGGAAAAACAAGCTATTAAGAGGCTTTACCTTGCAGTAATGTGTAGATGTGATAATATAATATGACCCTGATATGATTGTCACAAATTATGTCCTTAGAAAATGCCATTTAAAATATTTCAGTTGTTACTGTACATGGCAGACAGGAATATTCATTATCTGAGAAAATGTTGGCATACCCAGGAATGTAGAATAGATTTCACAACTGGGTGTTACATGGATCTAGAGGAGCAGAAAAACAAGAAAGAATACTCTGAGGCTTCTTTTTTACATGATCCTTCAGTGGAATGGGATGGGATGGACAATTTCTAGTTCAGCAGTGCCAGGGGGTGTTATCACAGCCCACAGGGAAACAGTTAAACATGAAGGAATCATGTGACAGTCATGGAGGACAATACAGAGATGCCTGAAATCTTTCCAAGAACAATCTAAAAACTATTTAGAGGAATGCAGGGCAGTCTTGCAATATAGGTATGATGCTAAAAAAAAGCAAAATAATATTGTGTGTTTATGTAAAACCTGGAGTAGCTTACTAACACGAATGAAATAGAAATTCCATCAATTAAATTATTTTGAGTTCTCTTGAGTTATCTCTCCAGCTTCAAGCATCAATATTTAAAATGAGGTACAAGCACCATACCTTTTTCCCTCATCACCCTTTGACAACTGTGTCCTTATGATCTCATACAGAAAGGTTCTCCAGAATCAATGCCACATGGGTACTTTACGTCTACCTAATGATGTAAGGTACTTCATTTACCTATAAGTCCCTCAACCAATAAGGCAAAACCCTTTGTTCTCCTTAGCAACATTTTCATTGGTTGAAACAAAAGAGTGAAAGGATGATATTATTCAGCGAGTGTTTGTTCAACTTTTGGTCTACAAAGACACAGATCTATCTACGCGTATTTATAAGATACCAAGGTTTTAAAAAATGCCATACCAAAGGCCAAAACTGTCAATAAAATACCATCTCAGAACTCCAAAATGTCATCATCTGAGGTATGCAAAATATCTTTGACTGAGTTCTAACAAAACCCATGCCTCAATGAAAGTTCTCCCTATCCATGTATCATAACCTTATTCACACGTAATAAAGTATCAAAACCTACTCCTGCTAAAAGTATAGTATCAAAATTCAATACATCTCATTCGAAAACAAGAAGTAAGTGCTTGGAACAAAAGTGGAGATAGTGTAGGTGAAGAAATCCATATCTTGTCATCTGAATTCCATCAATTTTGCAGCCTAAAATGAATGAATCCTATTTGATCTAGTATTCTAACTGTGTCTGTCTTCAAATTATCTTTGAGTTTTTCTCAGGTCTTTTGAGTCTGATTGTTGTACCAGAGCTTTCTCTTCCTTCCTTCCTTCCTTCCTTCCTTCCTTCCTTCCTTCCTTCCTTCCTTCCTTCCTTCCTCCCTCCATCCCTCCCTTCTTCTTTCTTTCTTTCTTTCTTTCTTTCTTTCTTTCTTTCTTTCTTTCTTTCTTTCTTTCTTTCTTCTTTTCTCTTTTTTCTCTCTTTTTCTTTGCATTGTTCTTTGAATTTTGATATTCAATATCCTTATCTATTTCATATTGACTCAATACATTTCCTTACAAACTAGAAATAATTCTACAAATATAAAATTGAAGTCAGTGATATATTTGAAGTTTACTTTTATGCAGGGTGAATGAAAGGGGTCTAATTTCATTCTTATACACATGAACATCCAGTTTCTCCAGTATCATCTCTTGAAGAGGATAAATTTTCTCTGTGTTTCTGGTGTCTTCCTTGTAAATCTTCCATTTATTTCAGACTCATTTAGACAGTATACCTCTGAACACAGATGTTTTCCAAGAAAACCATGTATAATATCACTGATGAAAATGGATTAATCTCATTATGTAAGATTACACATTACTCCTGATGATGAATATATAGTGGATCAAAGACACAAACATGATGTTTAAACTGAGAATTTACCATAAAGTTATATCTATAGTAGAATGATCTATGATCAGTAGAGATGGGGAAGGTAAATTTAAAGACCATTCATTTTTAAGACATTTTATAGTGCTATTTTATTTGTATTTTAATAAATAAGCTTGCCTAATGATCAGAGTGCAAAGCTAGCCACACTAGTCAGCCATACAGGCCAGGCAGTAATGGCACACACCTTTAATCCCAGAAGCCACACTAGTTTGCCAGAGAGGCCAGAGAGTAGGGTCACACACCTTTCATCCCAAGACTCAAGGCCACCCCAGGCTACATTAGAGTGAATCAGACTAAATGAAAATCGGAGTTCACACCCTTGATCTCAGCACTTGGGATGACACACCTTTACTCCTAGCATTAGACAGGAATATGATGCAGAAACTTCAGTTTAGTCTCAGTGTTCAGTCTGAGGACTCATGGAGACACGATCTCACTCTTTCGGTCTGAAGATTTGATAGTGGTAAAAGTTCTCTCTAATGGCTGACTCCTTTGCTTCTCTGATCTATCAGCTTGAACCGCAATATTTATGAGATTTTATTATTTGTGCTACAACAATTTTTATTCAAGACTCTTTTTAAGCAATAAGTTGAAGCATTGGCATTTGCTTGTTCTGGATAGTGGGGATCCAGGTGCTTCTTTTATTGGTCTCTGTTGTTACCTCTAATTAAAAAAAGATATAGCAATTAGGTGCCTGAAAAGATAATTCTTCAGGGAGCTGTTTTGATAAATGGGTTTTAGATCAACAATCCTACAACATTCTTAGCTAAATATTAAGACTATTAACAGTAAGCTCTCTGGAGCAAGCCAAGGCTCCAAATTTGCCAGTTCCTAAACAGATGGGCAGATAGGTGCTCCCCAAGCAACTAGCATATGCTTCTCTGTGGAGATCATAAATTTCTTTCCAGGTGACATTTTTGTATGGTCTAGGTTACAGAAATCGACAATACTTATTAATCTCCCAGAGGGCCATCACTTATCTCACAAAATTTAGGATAAATACCCCAGTACCTTGAGTTTTAAAGCATCCAAACACAAAAGTTCTTAAATGGTTCTAGTTAGGGTAATCATTCATATTTTAATTATAACGTGTGATACTAATGTGTGTAGCGTGCATGTACATGGGTGTGTACAGTGCCATATATACAATGACATGCATCTGGAGGTCTCTTTTCAGTTTCACCTTCTACTTGATTGAGAAGCAGTCTCTTTTCGTCACTGTTTATGCTAGGCTAGTTGGATGTTGAGATTATGTTGATTTTCCCATTTCTACATGCCATCTTATGGTACTGGCTTTATTGAAATTCCATGCATATGATCTCAGTCCAGTTTTCTGTTGTGTTTCTGGATATCCAAACTTATGTCTTCAGGCTTCTGAGAAAAACACATTATTGTCGGAGCCAGCAACCTGCCTGTGACGATATCTTTTAAGTCCTAGTTCACAAAACTTCAACTTAAAAACCGTATCAGTGAGTGTTTTACCATACAGACATGATTTATTTCTGTTTGTAAAATCTGGTTTAAAGTATTTCCGTTGTCATGCATGCCTGCTGCAGATGGTGGCCATTGTATGCTCTCTTAGACTTTCCATAGCTTTGTTTCAGAAAAAGAATGCATCTATTCAATTTAACTGTTGGCAGGGGGAAAATGTGTCCTAAGAATTGGGTGGACTTTTACTATTGCACTTGGTTGTCTCTCAGAACTTGAAAGTAAGATGTTACTGCTGAAGATCCCACACTGTTCAAACTCAGATGTGGACTAATTGAGCTTAAATTGTACTGAAAGCCTCCTCCCTGAGTAACACCCTTCGTGTATCCAAAGGTGTATGTAAACAAATTATCAGGGTAGAAAAGCAATGTCCAGTCCTACTAAGGTGTAAAAATTAAAAACACAAAAGTAACCTGTATGGCAGATATCTCCAAAAGTACAAGAGTGACTCTTATACACTGGAAACAACCAACAGTTGTTTAATAGAAGTTAAGTCTGGCTCAACAGGAATAAACTCACTCCTGATACTGTAAACCTAGCCATCTATCTGGGCATGGAGAAGCCAGAGATTTTAGAGAGAACTTACTACTTGTATTTTACCAAACTGGCATAATTTCTAACTGCTTCCTAAACACATATTTTTATATCCACAAATAAGTATTGCTATTAACTTTCCTGTTGTTCAGCAAATAGAAGCTACTAGAGATAGTCACATCTGAAAACAATGCCAAGAAAAAGTGAATGAAGAGCATCAAGCCCTGACTTCTCCATCTACAGCACAACACCTACACCTGAGGCTCGAGGACTATCACGAAATGGGAGCAAAATGATTGTAAGAGTTGGATAACTAGCATACCTGCTCCCAGACAGCATCTTCCAGAAATGATAGTGAAACTGAAAACATGTGGCTTCCTTAACAAGACTTGCATAATGACCAGACCAGTTCACCTGCCTATTTGGATGGGCGAAACTTCACAAGGTCCAATACCAGTAATAATTAGAGAAGAAGCCATGACTCTTAGCTAAGGGTAGGATATAGGAAGAGTTGGAAGAAAGAATGGAAATGCTCTAAATATAATATTCATTATAAAATTCTCAAAAAATGTTTTGTAAAAAGAGAATTAGCACATGAATTTTCATTATGGTCCTCAACACCATCCTTCCCCTTGATCCAAATCTGAGCTTGGGAAGGGCTCTGTTTTTCTTTTAAAAATTAACTACATTTGTGCGTGTGTGCGCGCACACACACACACACACACACACAAGTGTTTGTAAGAGCAATCATGCTTTCCATGATCTTTCTTTTTATCATAGAACTCAAGTATAAAGCTTCTTAGCAGGTACCCATACCCAGCGATCCATCTCATTAGCCCACTTTTTAGGCAGCAGGTTAACAGAGAGTGAACGAGTTGGAAAGGGGAGGTGAACCCAGATCAGTAGGAAACTTCTCTGTCTTACCTTTTCCTTCTTTCCCCAGGTGTGCTATGAAGAGTTGTTGCCTTAAGAAGTAAGGAAAAAAGAAATTAGAGGCTTTCTTTGAAGAACCTTAGCAAAGAGTAAGCAATTTGTCATATAGAGAATCACGTGTATAAATCTGTGCCATTTTACATGAAAATTACGCAGGTTGTGTTTTATCATGATCTAGTCCCTCATAAAATGAAATTCATCAATGTATTTTCAGCTCACAGGAATTCTGAGTAGGTGATGAATGGTGATCCAGCATAATCCTCTGCAAAAGTAGCACCATACTGTTTAATAAAATAATCCCATTAACACCCTGGCTCCATAAACAGTTCCAAATGTGAAGAGGCTAGGCAGATTCGCCAGAAAGAAAATGAAAATCCAGGTGAAGTTCATAGAAACTAGAAGGTATAATATGGCAAGATTTACACTAATAATTTATGAATTTAACTCTCAACGATGCATGTTAGAGGCCCATTAAGATGCATGGGTTTCCTGTAATTATTATGGTCCAATTAGACCATATTTACAGTTTTGACTTATTCATTAAATCATTAATTACTTGGAAATATTTTAAAATTTTAAGTAGTTAAGGAATTTTTGTTTATGTTTATGCCCCTTGACTGAAGAATGGATAAAGAAGATGTGGTACATTTATACAATGGAGTAGTACACAGTGTAAAAAATAATGACATCTTGAAATTTGCAGGCAAATGGATAGATCTAGAAAACATCATACTAAGTGAGGTAACCCAGACCTAGAAAGACAAATATAATGTGTCCTCACTAATAAGTGGATTTTAGACAAAAAGCAAAGTAAAACCAGCCTACAATTCACAATCCCAGAGAACCTAGACAACAAAGAGGACCCTAAGAGAGATACACACAGATCTAGTCTACATAGAAAGTAGAAAAATCAAGATATCCTGAGTAAATTGGGAGCATAGGGATCATGGGAGAGGGTAGAAGTGAGAGCGAGGAAGAGAGGGGAGCAAAGAAAGATATATAGCCCAATAAAATCAATAAAAAGGAAAAAACGTAACAAAAAGAATCTCAAATTCAGTTATGAAGTTGCTGCAGTTAGGGTAAGTATAGTGCAGAAATCAGCTGCACTGAAGTTAGCTAGAAGAGCCAGCTGCCTGCATACCTAGGACCTTCCTTAGAGTGGGCATGCCGTGTCACTAATCTCACAAGGATGCCACTCTAAGGCCCCATCTATTCACCACCATCTCACTGGTATCAAGCTTCCAACACTGCCTCTCAGGGGGCCAGGCTGTCTACATAGCACAACAATCCATCAGTGACTCACCAAAACCCAAACACACAAGACATGGCTAATTAATGAATTCAAATGGTTTGGGGGAAGATGCAGGATATCATAGAGAACACAATGATGTAGTTAAGACACTTCAACTTTCTTGCTATTTTAATGAAAAATAGGTTGACCTTGATAGTAGTGTATACAGAAAAAATAGCTGCCTTAGTTCCATAAAAGAGAATAATGCAATAAAATCACAGTTACTTTCAAAATTTATATTTTTCAGATAAACACTACAAGATCCAAAAATATGCTTTTTATCATTAAAAATGCTTTCACTTAAGAATATACAAGTGTTTCTAGCCAAGATAGTCCCTCATTAAGGCACCAATTACTACAGTTTTAAACTGTGGTGGCTTTTATTTTTTAACGCTTTCTATGAAAGCTGAAGCACTTGAGTCTTTTATTTAACGCTATTGCTTTTTTATACGCCAAAGAAATTTAAAGTGCAATCAAGTTCCTTATTCAATTCACGCCATTGTGGGGACCACAGAAGCTCAATTAAAACCTTAGCTTTCCATTAATCAGCTGTCTGGTAATTACCACACCTTGTCTATTGTATCCTGCTCACTCCCATAACTTTCTCTCAATAGATTCAAGCACGTGGAAGTGGCCCTCCTGACAGAAAGAGCCTTGATGTGCTTTGTTGAAAGCAGTGTGTTGAAGTGTGGTTGTTCTAAGACTAATGCTTTGAAGGAATGACCTGGCTAATTAATGATGAATTCCAGGAGAAATCCCATTCCTGGTGAAGTGCTCATGACATCCACATTAATGCTAAATGAGCCCATCAGAATTAATGTCCTTACAATAAATACCAAAGGAGTTGAGATGATGAGGTTATTACTGTAGAGTGTTAGTCACAAAGACAAAGGGACTGAGGCTTAAAAGACAATCACAATGATTTGTTTCTGAGCGTGGACCTGGTGGAACTCCTATTTATTAAATAGAAAGAAGACATGATAAATACTCAGAACATTTTATGCATAACTCCGTTCAGTTACAAATGTGGATGTGAGTGAAAATTGAAATGTCTAAATTCCATGAAAATATTTAATAGCCTATGTCTACGCCTTATTTCTTCACTATTTCTTTAGGTATATCTATGTATACGTTTACTTATTTATATGGTGCAGCATCTCACCAGGCTGAACCTGACATTAGAGAGATCCTCTTGGCTCTGCCTCCCAAGTGCTGAGATTACAGATGTACACCACTATGTCTAGCTATGCCTTACATCTACTGTAGGAAATGTGAGAACACCGAGGAGATTCATGTGAACACTTAAAACAATGCCTCCTGAGTACCTAATTTATGATTGAATTTAAAATATAAAGCTTCAATGACTTCAGAATGCTATGTTTCTTAGGCCGTTTCATCACTATAATAATTTATGGTGCTTGCAAAATGATTGGCAGAGATTACAGAACGGCAAAGAGAAGAGCTTTTCCTGCTTGCTTCCACCCCGACCGGAAGCAGAGCCCCTTCACTGCTAGACACTTTGACTTAGAGTTCTCAGTCAAGAACTTTTTTTTTTCTTTTCTAAAAGATTTAACTTAAAAAATATGCATTCATGTGTGTTTGTGTGTGTACTGGTTATAGTCATAACAGTGCCCAAGGAGGCCAGAATTAAGTGTCAGATCCCCTAGAGCTGGAGTTATAGGGAGTTATGAGCCACCTCACATGAGTTCAAGGAACTAAAGTCTTTTGCAAACACAAGAAGCACTTTCAACTTAAGCACCATGTCTCTAAAGGATTTTTTAAAAAGGGAAATGCTTCTTGAAAATAAATTTGATTATCATGTTCTTAACCAAAGGAACTGAAACAAATTATTTAGTATTTATGTCAAAGCCTTATATTGTTTATACGCAAAACAAATGAGAAACTTTCAAATATTTTCAGGCTTCGGAGAGTCCTTGATTTTTTATTTTAACACAAACCATGGTTACAACACATGTGACCCAGAATGTGTTGTAACATATTATCCAAGTGATCTTTGCTAAGCACAATGTGATGAGATCATCATGTGGTCTCCAAAAGTTTCACCTTTACTCTTTCTCACATATGTAAGAAAAATTTAATCTCCTGATGGTGCTTTGGTACATTATCGTGGGACACACTAATAGTTACATTCCATACACTCCAATTCTAGCACTCAGGACGTTACAGGAATGCCTTCTATACTAGACTTCAAATTCTTAAGATGGTGATTTCTATCAATGTTAAGGTTTTAGGGTTGAATATTCCTGATAGAATCATATTTGAACATTCCATCACCAACTGGTGGTGCTGTTTGGCAGACTATAGTGTTTTTAATTAAAATAACCCCATAAACTCATTATATATACGTGTGTGTGTATGTATACTATACATTCATGTTATATAAATATATGTATTTGATGATGGATATAAAAAGGTTATGCTAGGCTCTGTCTCCTCTCTTTTTCTCTGTCTGTCTGTCTGTCTGTCTGTCTCTGCCTCCTGTTTGTAGAACAACATGCTACTGCTCCAGCACCATGCTGTCCCGCCAACCTGCTCCCCACCATGATCATGACCCATCCTCAAAAGCTGCAAGCTAGCCTGAATTAGGGATTTTCTTTCTTAAGCTGTCTAAGTCACGGCATCTATCCACAGTAAGCGAACACTAATTAAAGAGAAGTTGTGAAAGCTCTGGGAGCAGTTTCCTCCTGGAGGACATTGTTCCCGGGTCAGGTGGTAAGGACCGTAGCTTGGCCCTAGCTCCAGCTGAACTCTATGATTTTCTTTCTTTCCAGTTCTCAGCAATTCATCTAACACTTGTGGTGCACAGCTGTGACTGTCCCAACACAGTGCCTATTCTATTAGGAAAAGTCTCCTTGGTCTTCTAAACCATAAGCCATGTAAATTCTCCCATCTAATCTAGTTTCTACCAAGTAGTCTCTGACAGCAGTGAGAAAATAACCACTATAACAAATAAGCTGGGTCAGAACCACATGGACCACAGTTCTATAGCACAAACCTTCACAATCAAAAGAATAATATTTATGATACAACTCTGCTTGTTAGAACAAG
This sequence comes from Chionomys nivalis, assembly GCF_950005125.1. Lineage (NCBI taxonomy): Eukaryota > Metazoa > Chordata > Mammalia > Rodentia > Cricetidae > Chionomys > Chionomys nivalis. Next base: position 56,939,433 of record NC_080103.1, on the reverse strand, counting down.
TATCTAGAATAGAGTGAACTCTTGATTAAGAATATGTGTTAATTGAATTAACAGAAACAACTTGTACAATAGGCCAGGTTATATTCACCCCATCATATGCTACCATTTTGTGATGGAGAGTTTCATATGATGACCTTTAGTTAAAATATGTTGCAATGCTTAGCAACATTCTATAGTAAATACTAAATAGTCCACTATCATACAATACTGCCTCATCAAGACCTCGCTAAGGTTTCAAAATTAGAAATTATTTTATAGTTTTGATGATTTGTTTTTTATTTTAAAATTTTTAAATTATTTTATCTATCAACTACAACTTCCCTTTCCTCCCCACCCCCACTTCCTTTCCCCATTCATCCACTCCTCAGTAAGAGTAAGGATTCCCATGGGGAGTCAACAAAGCCTAGCATACCAAGCTCCTCCTCCCTACATTAAGGCTGAGCAAAGCCTCCCAGCATACAGAGTGGGTTCCAAAAAGCCAGCTCAAGCTCCACGGACAGATTCTTGTCCCACTGCTAGGGGACCCACAAACACACCAAGGTACATAACTGTCACCCACAAGCAGAGGGCCTAGGTCAGACCCATGCAAGCTCCCTAGCTTTCAGTCTCGAGTTTGTGAGCTCCCACAACTCAGGTCAGATATCTCTGTGGGTTTCTCCGTAATGATTTTGACCCCCCCCCCCACCTCCTTTGTTCATACAATCCCTCTTCCATCTCATCCACTAGATTTCAGGAGCTTGGACCAGTGCTTGGATGTGAATCTCTGCATTTGTTTCTATCAGTTACTGGGTGGAGGTTCTATGGTGACAATTAGGAGAGGCACCAATCTGACTACAGGGGAAGGGCAGTTCAGACACCCTCTGCACTATAGGTTGGAGTCTTAGCTGGGGTCATCCATGTGAGTTACTGGGAGTTTCCCTGTCACCAGGTTTCTGCCAGTTTTTATGATGGTTCAAATTTGTTTCAAATTTAAACCAATAATTTGATTTCTGTTTCTCATTAAAAATGGATTTTTAACTGTAAAACAGTTCTAAATTAAACTTAATTTCAAGAATTAAAGTGGGTTTTTTATAGTACATTTACATTGATGAAACTTGAGTAGAAGAATGCCTTGTCTCTGGTAAACATCACTTTCTTCTACTGTTAAGAAACAAAGGGTTTTATAAGACTCTGTCTGTCAAAAGGACAAAGAAATGCTTTGCTTTTAAATAGAGGGTACTTCTCAGTAAATTTTTCTTCTTGCTTATTTCAGATTTTAACATTATCTTGAGCACATTACCAATTATTAACTACTATTTATCTAACTTGTAAACCTAGTACACACATTCCTGAATTATCCATGATGTGATGAGTTAAGGAAAAACCTTTTAAGATATTTTTATCATCACAGTAAATCCTATTGATTAAGAATAGATTAAATCATTTACTTGTAAAATTGTAAAAAATAACTTTCTCTAGTTTTTCCTTTTCACAATTTAAAAATTAGTTTGAGAATGTTATACAGACACACTGTACTTATGTAATTTTCACCAATATCCCCCTCCCCTCTTCCGTGCCCCATCCCTACTCCCTATTTTCTCTTTGTTCATTTTCTCTATCACACTAGCTCCCGCTCCCATCTGGACAGCCACCACTCACTGCCTGAGCCTTGTTGTACTCCAAATACACTCCTGTAGTTGATTGACAGGCGGGGTTTCTGAAATGTTATGCTTTAACACCTCTGTAGATCACAATATGTCATTACATTCTAAGACACCAGTCATTGTTAGTGTTCCAAAGCAATCCCATGGTACTAATCTAGGTTCTTGTCCTGCAAAGTACAATGACAGCATATAAACCAGTGTGCACAACCTATCTTTGCATTGTCCTTTCCATTTAGAGTCAGCATAATCTGCCTTCCTTTCAGACACTTACCCCTAAGTACCTCAAACTGCAATTATCCTTGTCTTCCTTTCCCTCGATGCTGTCAATGCATCTACTTAAGTAAACATAACAATAGATGAGAAAAAGTATGCTTCTTTGGGCCAAATGTGGACATATTATCAAGTAGGATGAAAAACTTAGCTCGTAGAAAATTATCTTGTTGAAGAAAAAAAAATACAAGGGTTTAGTGTCTTGTATACTGTAATAGTATATAAAGTTCTATAAATATAATAAGCAATTGAAGAACTCACAGCAATCTAAAAGGCAGCCTATTAAAAACAAAGAAGCAAAAATCATGAAAATTTTTAACTGATAAGTTAATGATAGTGATAAAAGCAATGATATTATTACTAAAATAAAAAATAAAATAAAACATTATTGTGCCCAAAGAATAGAGAAGAACATAAAGAGAGAAGAGGCAAAAGAAAATAAATTGAAAGATAATATTTTAATTTCCAAAATATTAATTTTTAAGCAATGATGTAAATTGTCCAGATAGTTCCTGGGGCAGTAAACACAAACTGGGTTCAGCCACCTTGCACACTCCCAGAAATCCACTACTGTGCACAGACAGCCAGTTTGGTCACTCATGCTCTGATTGTCATGTCAAATTGTGAGTTTACAGGGCACAGGGAAGACTCAGTGGGACAAGAGCCCGTAGTGGGCAGCAGCAAAGACCTGTTCCATGGATGAACTGATAACAGAAACTCCCTCACACAGTATTAGTTTTCTCTTGTATTCCTTTTTATCTCCTTCTATTTGAAACAGATCAACTATTCCTTTATACCTCTCTCTATTTGTAATGGATCAACTCATGGTTTCCCTAATGGCATTCATGTATTAAGGACTAGACTATAAGTCCTTGCGATTATGTTACTCTACTCTGCAAAATAGAATTTGTTGGACTGATTGAGAATTTTGAAGTGGAGGGTTTATCCTATGTAATTTGTGTGTGCCTAATCTAATAACAAGAGCTCTTAGGGGAGCAAGTGAGAAGAATCAGTTAATGGCAGATGACATGACAGAAAGAAGAGATCAGAGCGATGAAGAATGTGGCGGTGAGCCCAGGAACACAAATAGCCTCTAGACACTGAAAAGGTAAATAAATGGGTTCTCCTGTGGGAGCCTGTGGAAGTAAATAACTCTGCTGACACTCTGGCTCTCAGCCAGCAACTCTACCTTTGCTTTTGACTTCTTGAAATACACAATGAGTGTTTGTTTTTGTCAGTCACTAAGCCCTTAGTGCAAATTTTTTACAACAGCAATAGAAAACTAATACACTACTTATCAAATGTTGATCCTCCTTCACTATAGACAATAAAGGTTCAGAGATAAATAGGATGCAGCATCTTCTTGCCATGATGCTACAACTTAGCATTTCCTTTTCAACTATAATATCTTGGAGAATTGTATACCAAATTTGTTTGAAAATTAAATCAACAAAACATTCTCCATCAGTATATCAAAAGGTATATAAATAAATGATTGAGTTAATAGAAGGAAAGATATCTATATATTTTTAATGGGGCATGAAAGATTTAGTAAATTAATTGTTATCTGTGATTTTGGAACAGAAAAGTCTACTTATGAGTAGTTCTTAAATCATTATAAATTACTTGGATATTATGGTAAACAGAAGGTTCTGTTCCACCTGGTCCTTTAGCCATTCAGTCCCCAAAACATGCAGAGAATTACATTAATTAAAAACTGGTAGGCCTTTTAGCTTATGCTCGTTATTAACTAGTTCTTACAACTTAAATTAGCCTATATTTCTCATTCATGTCTAGCCAAGTGTCTTAGTACCTTTTATCTTGTTTCCTCGGCATCTGGCTGGTGACTGTGTCTTTGCCTTTCCTCTCCCCAGAATTCTCTTAGTAGAGTTGCCCTGCCTATACTTCCTGCCTAGATTGGCCAATCAGTGTTTTATTAAACCAATGCATTATCCCAAAGCAGTTCCCCCATCCCATTTTTCTTTTCAAAACCTGAATCTAATCTTCTTTGTTTAGCTTTTTTTGTTTGTTTGTTTTGTTTTGTTTTTCGAGACAAGGTTTCTCTGTAGCTTTTAGAGCCTGTCCTGGAACTAGCTCTTGTAGACCAGGCTGGCTTTGAACTCACAGAGATGTGCCTGCCTCTCGACTACTGGAATTAAAGGTGTTTTCCACCACTGCCCAGCCTGTTTAGCTTTTATTTCCCTGACCATTGTCCATAATAACTTGTAACTAACACACTAATCAAAGGCAAACATTGTTTTCTAGGCTATTTTCTGCTGATTGCAGGCACTGATAATCTTATGGGCACTCAAAGAAAATCTAAGATTATGTTCAAGTCCTGACTGTAGTATTCTGAGGTTGGATCATCTCAGCCAGCAGTCTTGAATCTGTTCTGGATACAGAAGTGAGAAGAAACTACAGCAGAAGTGCTCTGCTCTGAAACACTGAATCACCTGGGGTAGCTGTTCCCATCGGAGACTTTTAATAGGGTCTTCTTTGATCAAGCCTTATTTTTCTTAACCTGGATTGAATTCACAGCCTTTCAGTTCTTGTGAAAACAAAAACAAAACCTCTGTTCCAAAGTAATATAGCTTTTGAATTAAAATTTGAAGTCAAGGCATTTTTAAAATATATAGGTTAGATGAATCCATCAGCATTTATAATCAAATTTCTTTTAGCAGCTGTTGCTCCTTCCTCAGCAGTCAAACAATTCAAAGACAACACAATAACATACAGAATCAAGTTTAAGTTTCTCTGTATATTTTCCATCTTTATGTGGCTTTTTATTTTATTCAATCTACTTTTATTCCTATTTTTATTTTCTGGTTTCTTGCAAGAGGGTTTTTCTGTGTATCACTGACTGTCCTGGAACTCACTCAATAGACCAGGCTGCTCTTGAACTCACAAAGATCCGCCTGCCTCTGCCTCCCAAATGTTGGGATTAAAGGTGTGTGCCACATCCCCCACTACTCTATTTCTTTGTTTAAGAAACTTTCTCGTTCCTTCGTCTTTTCTTTCCCAAGCCTACACATATTTTTAAGTGTAAACTTTTTAAATTTTTCCAATTTTCTGAGATAGGTTGAGTTGGGAGCATGGGGTGGGGGGAAGGGAAAAAGGGGAGGGAAGGGAAGAGGGAGAAGGGGAGGGTCAGGGAGAGCTTGGGGGGAGTGGGATGGTTGAGAAGGAGGAGGACGGATGGGGAGCAGGGAAGAAGATATCTTAATTGAGGGAGCTATTTTGGGGTTGGCAAGAGGTTTGGCTCCAGAGGGGTTCCCAGGAGTCCACGGGGATGACCCCAGTTTAAGTTCATACCACCACCAAGAAGCATGCCTCTGGCTGCTCATAAAAAACATTTGAGTGGTGATTGTGCCTCTTAAAAGAGCAGCACAGTTTTGTTGGTAAGGCTGAGTCTGGCAGTTTCTGTTAAAGGAACTGTGCCTGTGCTTGCCATCAGCAAATAGGGCCCACCCAAGACAATATTGCTACAAAGAAGTTGAGCTTGACTCTGTCTGTCTAGAATCATTTCTTTAAAGCTTTCTCATGCTTTATGTGGAAATCCTTGACAAGTGTTTGGGCACTATTTGTAGACTGAAGTTTCTCTCCTGCATGATGCTACAGCTATTCAGTCCCAAAGAAACATACAGAAGCCCATATTAAGCCCTATTAGCTTAGGCTTTTTTTTCCCCCTGCTTTTTGGGACGAGGTTTCATTGTAACTTTGGTACCTGTCCTGGAACTAGCTCTTGTAGACCAGGCTGGTATTGAACTGGCAGAGATCCACCTGCCTTTATCTTCTGAGTGCTGGGATTAAAGGTGTGTGCCACTCAGACTTATTATTAATTAGCTCTTACAACTTAAATAACCCGTATTTCTCATCTATGTTTAGCCACGTGACTTGGTAGCTTTTCTCAGTGCAGCGTTTTCATCTTGATTCCACCTAATTTGGGTAGTGATTGCAGATATTAGTTTCATTCTTTAGTCTTTGAGAGATAGTAGGTTGTGCCAACTACTAGATCGAATTCTTCCAGGGATCAACCAGGGATCCAGGGTTTTTTTCTAAATTCTAAATGTAGTGGTTTACTCCTGTTGCTTTCTGTTGTTTTCTAATGTTACAGGTATGTGCTCAGAATTCTTGAAAGTATGGTATCTCATTTGTTTTTCCTTGCGTTCGGATTTGGAGGGTTACTTTTATCAGCAGCTGTATTTATTTAATCATTACTCTGACAAAGCATTGATAGAAACCACTTAAGAGGTGAGAGGGTTCATTTGGGCCAATGGTTTCCAAGCAATTTCAGTTCACTATAGCAAGGAACTCTCTACCATGAGAGACTGTGCTGGTTTGAAAAAGAATGCCCCCCTCTGACTCACATATTTGAATGCTTAGTCATCATGGAATAACATTATAAGGATTATAAAATGTGAGCTTAAGGAAGTATGTCAATGGAGGTGGGGTTTCAAAACCACATACAAGGCCCAGTCTCTCTCTCTCTCTCTTTCCCTCTCTTTCCCTCTGTCCCTCCCTCTCTCACCCTTCTCTCTGCCTATAAATCAGAATGTAGCTCTTAGCTCCTGTTCCAGTGCCTGCCTGCTCATAATACCTGCCACAATGATAATGGATTAAACCTCTGAAACTGTGAGAAAACCTCAGTTAAATTCTTTCTAAGATAGGAGTTGCCTTGGTTATGATGTCTCTTCATTGCAATAGAACACTCAGAAGCTTCCCTATCAGGAAGCACAGAGAAACTACTGAATACCAATTTGGGTAGTTTATCAACTAAAATTCAATTTTTATTTTTAGCTTACTTGAAAAACTTCAAAAAGAAATTGATAATTGTATCATAAAATATTTTCAGTTCCTGTTTCAAACTCTCTGCTTCTACTTTATACGTAGTCTACATTCAATCTCGATGTTAGTGATTCCCTTTTCTCATTATCTATAGGTTCATGTCTCCCAGTTGACCTTGCCAAGGGATTCTCATTCACTACCAACAATTCTGATTGCCATTTTCCTTGGCTTTGGTCACCATAACTGCCCTCAAGAGAAACATACCATGACAAACCCTTCAAATGCTGATGGTAGCAGGAGATGAGGTTCAGACGGGAGGAGATGATACTGTGGTCGTTTATATGTTAATATTATAAATGCTCTAAAGACAAGGTCATTCGATTTTCTTAATTATGGCAAAAATGTGATTGGTGTAAGAGTATCAAGAGACTGAAGCTTGTAAAGTTTCTTGTAAGATCTAAAGAGAAATAAACGTTAAAGAAACAAGTAGAGAAGCAGATATGAAGTGAAGACCCCGGGGGAGAAGAGGAAATTTTGAGCTGCTTTTCAATGAGTTCAAAGTTAGAATGAACATGATGGAATTCTCTAAAGATCTTCAATCAGGGTTGTCCTTGGGGTAATAGTAATATATCATATGCTGGAAATTTACTAAGAAGTTAAGTATGTTGTACATTTGATTTCTTTCATTTTACAAAACTAGAAAATTACTACAACTGAAAAAATAATGCCATCACAAAGTAGACTTGGCATTTACAAATACCATTTAAAATCAGTGGAAATAAATAAGGCAGATATTTACATGAATAAAGACGATAAGTTAATTTCTTTGATTATAATTATCTTTACTTGTAGAGAAAGGAACCCTGAACCATTGTAGAGAATAAGGTTTTTGTTTGTTTGGAGTGGTCATCCACACTGCTATATGTGTATGGTCAGAGAGTGGATTAGACAAAGGGCCACACTCTCTATGCTCCACAGTTGTTAAGTTCCCAGAGTTGCTCTCTAATTTAACTCTTAGTATGTGTTATACATCATGCTTTGCTATATCTTAGCATCACTGTGACCAATGCTGAATAACTTATATTCCAAGTGAGGTCCAGAAACACATGTTTCAGTAAACAATTTAGAAAAACATGTAAAATATGCTCAAGATATTATTCAATAAGATTAGTCGAGAATACCATGGAGGGAAGTGATCTGAGGGCATCATGTCTAACAGCCCACTTTGTACTTGAACAATTCCAATAATATCATAAATATGGTTTTGCACACATGTTTATGCTCTTATGGCTATAAATTTCCCCAAATATAAGTCACATTTAAATCATTATTCATTGTTTTTCTAAAAAAATTGAATTGTAAAGTAACTGAATTTTTTTAAGTAAACAAAAGTAATTAAAAGTGAATGTAAAAACCTCCAAAATAATTTACATCTAATATTACCATAAAACTCTGAAAATGCAATTTCTATATAATTCAAACTATAAAAAGTCAGAGTAAAAATGTTTTCTATTACATTTACATTTTCATGGGTAATTATAAAGCATTTGATAATTTTAAAGCACTAAACTCATAAATAGACCAATAAATTTTTTGTGTGCTTAAAGCATAATCAAAAGTCAGAGTCAACAGTCCTTTAATGACTGATAGAATAAAGTCAAGCTATTGTCGGTGATGAGAAAATGAAGCCAGAATGGGTTGAAGAAACAATATCGAATTTTGCATCAATGAAGCAGTAAAATCTAATCAGAAAGGACTGTCCATGTTTGCTGTTGGCATGATTCTTTAATAAGATCCCGCAGTCCCTACACTTGCCAGTTGTGGAATGTTTGGCTTTAAGCCTTGGAAAGTATAGGCAGCACAGGCACTCGAACCTCTGAGGAGAGCCCTTAAGGGGAGGATATTGTCATTCGCATGTTACTGATGTCCAGCAGGGCAAGACAAATTCTAGTAAGTCTACAATCACCAGTGCTTTCCTAATATATCTTTAGTCATGGTATATTTGCCTAAAGATAGCATTGCAGAGCAGCCAATCCCAACCATTTATCCATTGCTGACATTTATTCAGTACACACACACACACACACACACACACATATATATATATATATATATATTTGAAATGAATGACATCAAACTTACCCATATCTGTCTGCTAATAAGTTGCTCTTAATACATTTTTGAAACCACAGCAAAGTTCTTAATGAAGTTTTTAAAATTAATGATTGAAACATAAAGATTAAGCCAGGGTGATATATGCATTTTATGTATGTGGTACCACCATCTATTTGGTAGATGTTGTACATATTAGAATTACAAACTGTTTACAGATTTTAAATGACTAGAGTACCAATAACCAAACAAATCTCATATCTCTTTTAGAAACACTGGTTAAAGCACCCAGCATCTAGCAATAGTGGTAGTATAATGACATATTTTCCTCTGTCATTTTTCCTTTTTGAGAGGAAATGGTTTGTTCATTTTGAGAGAGTATACTTTTGCAGGAAAATTGCAGATGTCAGTTTTGTGTCCAGGCTTGCAAACAACATGATGCGAGATGCACTTAGGCTCTTCTAGCCTTAGTCTCTTCTAATAGAATAAAATTGTAATAGTCTCTTCTCTTAAACCACATAGGCATGGTCTTGGGAGGGGAAATAACAATGGTGAGCAAGGACTGGTGTCCCATGAGAAGAGAATTTTCAATTTAATATTGTTATCTTGAGAAGAAAATTGTCACTATAAAGAGATGCATGATAATGCATTATCTTATTTTGATCTATTCTTCACTAAAATGCTATCAGGGATGGTTAGTTCATAAAAGAAAAGAAATATTCACAAGGAAAGGCAATTTGTATATGAACTTGAACTATGGGGATTATGAAATGGGTTTTGATGGTGTATGTTTAACGTAGGTTTGCCAAATTATATAGAGCTAAAAACTTAGAAATTTTACAGGGATATCTAAAATTCTTAATAGAAATTTCAAAAATCTCAGAAACTTCCCAGCACCATATGCAAAATGGGGACCAAGTAAAAGTAAATTTGATGATGGGAATCCTCATTTCTGAAATTGAGATTCCAAGTTAACTTTTATTAGTGGCATGTTTCAGTGGAACCACAGGGAAAATAAGAAAAGAAATAAGTAAATAAGTTAAAAAGACAAGTAAACACTTGTCTTGCTTTCTTTATTTTTAGTATTCCTTCTCTTAAAGATGAGTGAATAAAATTTATTCCTTCTCTCTCTCTCTCTCTCTCTCTCTCTCTCTCTTTTCTCAAATATATAACCAGGATTTTATGTAATTTTTCTTAAAGTGAAGCACTGTGCCCATCACACTATCTTTTATAACAAAGACTTTGTGAAAATGTAGACTATCAGTTTTTCTACAATCCAGAACGCCTATGGCTGAGTCAAAGACAGCTAGCTCAAGCTTTTTTTGTTAATTATCACAAATTTGTTTGTGCTTGCCAAAAAGGACAAGGAAAAATGATAATGTAAGATTCTTTGAATAAGTCTGTAAGACTGAGTAACAAATAAAGTTACATTTCCATTTAGTTCAAGTTTGTCCAACCTCTTTGCTTATGGTGTGTTATAATAGCCGGGCGGTGGTGGTGCACGCCTTTAATCCCAGCACTAGGGAGGCAGAGGCAGGCGGATCTCTGTGAGTTCGAGGCCAGCCTGGTCTACAAAGGGAGTTCCAGGACAGACTCCAAAACTACAGAGAAACCCTGTCTCGAAAAACAAAAAACAAAAAACAAAAAACAAAACAAAACAAAAAAAATAGTATCATAAAACATCAAGGTAGATGGTTCCAGAGAAATTACACCAAGATGGTTCATTAACCTCTACACACACACACACACACACACACACACACACACACACACACACATGTTATACACTTTATACACTTACACATGCAGTTTGGGATAATTCTATATTCTGTTATTATGTTTTAAATAAATGCTGATTGGCCAGTAGCCAGGCAGGGAGTATAGGCGGGACAACCAGACAAGAAGTAGAGGTGGGGCAATGAGAACAGGAGAATTCTTGGAAGGAGGAAGCCCATTCCTCCCCAGTCCTGTCCAGACACCGAAGAAGCAGGATGTGACCTGCTCCACTGAAAAAGGTACTGATCCATGTGGCTAACTTATACTACAATAATGGGCTAATATAAGTTATAAGAGTTAATAAGAAGCCTGAGCTAATGGGCCAATCAGTTTTATAATTTATGTGACCTTCTATGTGAATTCTTTGGAACCTAATGACTGTGGGAACTGGGCAGTACGGAAACCCCAACAAGCAGGCCCTCATGTTACACACATGCACACTAATACACACTGTATACATGTATACAGACACACACACACACATGCAAACACATAATCATACATGGGTATTTTCACAATATAAATAAACATACTAATCTAAATTTTTGAGTTTATCTACAAGTTGAAATAGAAAACTTCTGTTAATAAGTACTATATGCTTGTATATGACTTCTAGGCTAAGCACTTTGCATTGGACTACAAATAAGGAGACTAAGCCCTGGGAGAAACTAATTCTATCCTGCAACCAACAACTGCCTATAGCTTATTTGAGGGACGAAGAAAAGCGATGAGTAAAACAAAATTTATGAAATAAATAAAATATTTAAATTAAGTTTTGAAAAAAATGATTACTTGAACAAAGACAAGGGAAATTATTAACAGCACCTTCCACTTTCAATAATGTGTCTCTGTAGCAACCAGACATAATGAACTAAATATGAACAGATTACCCAAAGGAAGTTCTTTAGTTCCAACCATTATCACCTGCCAGAGTAGGACTCAGTCATAGATAAGTTTGATGGAGGCTTGAGTCTCAGTAGTTTATCCTGAAGCAATACCTAGTTGCACCAAGGACCATAAACTAAGATTACCTGAGTCCCACCCTAGAACAGACTATCCAAAGGAAATGCCTAATGTTCCAATCACTGTAGATAGGATCACCTGCCAGCACACATTCTCTAGGACACCCCTAGACAAATGTCAGCCAATCAGGGGTCCCAAGCCTCAGAAACCCCTCACCACCACCTTTACTACTATAAAAAACCAACTCTAACTGAGCTCGGGGCTCTCCAATTATTTCAATACGTTGAACATGTGGAGAAACCAAGTTTGCAAACTTGCGTAAAATAAAGGCTCTTTGCTTTTACATATAGGACTTGGTATCCTTGTTGACTTTTGGGAGACTTCGCAGATTTGGGCATAACAGTCTGGTTACATACTACAGTTTCCATGAACTGATGTGTCTAGCTCACTAGCACTATCTAGACAGATTTGAAAGTTCATTGTTGATTTTGTAGCATAACTCTGTTATGAGAAAGGTAAGTCTTGAAAAATACATCTCTAAGGAAAAATTATATATATGTATGTATTATATATATATATATATAATTTCCCCAAATATATGCATATATATATATATATATAATTTTCCCAAAAACTTTTGAAAGCTATTTTTGATAAAAACTATTTCATACCCAGATCATTACTCTTTTCCTGGAGGTAAAGAAATAGACTCCTATGTAAAATATCTTTATATGGTCTAAGAGACTTTTGTGAAAGAGTTTGTGGTCTGTGCATTGAGTAACTCATAATCATCTTGATAATATAAATACACTTTCAATTTCTATCTAGCTACCATATGTGTACTTTCTAACTTTAGAATTATCAAGTGGATACACAGTTCTCATAAAAAATTGATAACGCCTCAAAGTTCAGTCCGTTATTGATCCAGATCTTTAGTTCTATCTTTCCCTCGGCTCCCACACGCATGAGCTTTCAAGTATTTATTTTGCAATCGGCATTTTTGTGTGTGTGACTTAAACCCAAGACCTCATAAGCTTCAAGAGAAAATGAGTTCATTTTAGAGTTATGTTGCTAATTTGCCATGTGAGCAACTTTGCGTTTCTCCTATGCTAAAGACAAAAGTTAACAATCGATCTCATTGTGGCTTTCACTAGCAAAGTTGCAGTTTATTGTTTCCGTGCCAGTGGTGAGGGCTGAATAATTTGAATACGAATTCGAAGGATCGTGATTTCCAAACCAGCAGGAGTTTAAGCCTTAATTGCTTGGAAATACCTTTTCATGGTTCATACAAGTAACAGAAAAAAAAAAAAAAAACAAAACCAGAACATGTTAGCATGTTAGCATGTTTGGAAACACTATACTGCTCAGTTAACTGCAACATGTGCACCCCATACCCAGGGACGACACAACTGTTAACAGTTTGAAACTATTAATATTGTATGGATGGTGCGGTGTGACATTCTAATACTCTTCTCACAGACAAGGTGGGGGACACTCATAACTTCTCAGGAATGGGGCGGTGGGACATTCTGACGACCCTCTCACACAAGGGGCTGTGGAATACACTCTGATAGCCTTCTCAGGGACGTGTTTCTTGTAAATGAATAGGGAGGTTTTGCATTTAAATGCTGTTAGGGAAGTACATCCCCCTCCCTGAGTCTGAGCTTCAGAACACATTCCTTCTAATGCTGTTCATTAAAGGTAACACTTTAAAGTTCCTCAGTTGCTAGTATGTGCTCCGTGTCAACTTGGAGGCCACCTATTAGAATTCTTTACACTCTAGAGACAGAGGTTTGGTTCTCAGCTCTTGAGATCAGGTCAAGTATTGCAATAACAATTAGTAATTAGCAGTTACTTCTCAATTTACCACATTAGGAGGTCATTTTTGGGAAGCATTAAGTCTCATGAGAGAGGAAATAAATAAAGTAGACTAGAATGTTGTGAATTTGAAATCAAGAAAAGATGGTGAAATCTAATGAATCTTTGGAATCATTAGATTATTTATAAATTCCTTAGGATCTCACTTCTGTAAAATTAGTTCTTTCAAACATAGCTCTGTATCTAATTTTAGGTTTGAATTGACACACATTGTGTGAAAAATAAGTCTCTTTATCAATAACAGAAAAACAAGCATTGTCTTTAAAATGGTAATATCAATGAGCTCAAATAGAAATTAAATATAATTGTTATAACATGTACTTCTTTTTCACCTTTCCAACATATCATTGAGTAATAGATGGAGAATTTGAAAAGTAAAATATTTATTCAAATAAGTCACAATTTTAGGAGGAACAGAATTAGTTTCTGAAAATACCTTCAAGTAAAAATAATTTCAGTTCACAAACTAATGTAAGTAGAAAGTGTGCTTTCAGTGATTTTAAAAATGACTTTTTCTAAATCTACCTTGTAAACATATGGGGATGAAATATCTTAGTTATTCTCTGAATTTTCTTCTAATCTTAGCATGTTCACAGTTCCTGGGTCTACAAGCAGAGGAATAACTGGTGGAATGAGCCTCTGTGACTGGTACAGTCAACATTGACAAGTTGACTGGAGAAGCCCTGAGCCTGTACTGTGCACACTGTATTGTCTAAGAGGTTTATTGGCTTCTCATTGTTTTGCAAATGCTAACATTATTAAAATAAATACTATTTCATTTCTTGGCTTTTTATTTTATTCAAGTTCACAGCATATGCCTTCTAACTGTTAAAATTTTAAAGAATGAAAAAGGAAATAACAAAGATGGAAGAATTAAGCCTAAATGTATACCCCAAATTATTATCTAGTCATATTTAAGGCCAATAAATATGAACATTTAAAAAATTTTATATGGAATTTTTTTGGAGATTATTTTGCAAACATAATTCTGTTTTGAAGTAGTATGGATTAGCTTAACTGTCAGCAAAGAATTAGAAATTGTAGATGAACATTAATCTACTAGTAAAATGTAAATATTACTCATGATATAAACAGGGTTTCACTACTAGCATCATTCCGTATGCCAATGTTCATACAATGAAGAGTACAGTCATAGCCAAAATGGATACAGCTCTCTTATGGCATTTAAAATCATGTGTGCTAGGCAGCTGTGAGTGAAAAATAAAAGTCTTATTTAGGAGATCTCAAGAGATAGAGTTTCACTGAAAAGAGTTGCAATAATGAAGGATGTGAAGACATTTCTTGACAGAAAGTTAAACCCACGATCCTCTCTTTACCATCCAGGACACCCACATTGCTTTTGCTTGTGTTACGAGAGTTCCTCAGCTACACTAGGAGAAAGGAATGAAGATGACAGCAAAAGAAAAAAGTTGGTAATAAAACATACCAGGATGTTGACATCTAAATAGCATTAAAAAAACAGGTGGAATTCTGAAGAAGATAATACAAAATGAAAAAACAAATCTAGAGCACACAGATGATGAATAACAAAATATGTCATTCAAAATCAAAATGAGACACTCAGAAAAGATATTTGTTTTTCCAAGGGAAGTGCTAATAGAAAATATAGAAGTACTTTAACAGTTGAAAATACACAATTTTGCTACCTACAAAAATTATTTAAATCCAGAAATATACATTTGATAACTCTAGGGACATGACAGAAGTCTTCCTTCAGGCTCTACTCTGGGCAGCGTAATAGGCTTGAGTGTTATTAAAATTCCAGTTCTCTTCTTAAAGAGGTATGTGGAAAAAGTATAATCTGAGAGCGCTAGACTTTGCAATGAGCCAGGCACTGCATTTCACCAGGGTGAGGTCTACGTTTGATCAGACTGAGGAAGCCAAGTAAAGAATAATGTCATTAAGACACAGTCATGGTTCAAGAAATTCAATAGCAACTTAATATATTGACAATTTTCAATAATAATGTGGACTAGAAAGTCAGGTTCTCAAGCAACTAAATTCTATCTCCTAACAGTTAAGAACTTATGAACCATCAGATTTTCTGTTTTATTAGATCAACCTCTATTTGTGGTTCAAGCAGCTATGACTACAGAGTAGGAAGTTTGGTATAAAAAATATATAAGGAAAGTAGGCTAGGAGTATGGTATACCTCAGAACTGGGCAGAACAGTTTTGATGAGAACCAATTTGGTTTATTTCTTAAACTGGAAGTAGAGTCAATTCCTTTTTGATGAGTGAATCTGTGGGAAAAGGAAGCACAAATCATTCAAGCAATCAGTCACATAGGATCACTCTCTATAGTTTCAATAAAAGTTTAGAGTTTGTAAATTCATTTTAAAGCAGAAAATAAAATGTGCAACAATAAAACAAAGAAAAATGCAATGTAAAAATTCTTGTATTGAAGATTCTGGAAGCATAGAAGTGACATCTAATTTTTTTTTTTTTTTTTTTTTTTTTTTGAGGCAGGGTTTCTCTGTAGCTTTGGAGCCTGTCCTGGAATTCCCTTTGTAGACCAGGCTGTCCTCGAACTCACAGAGATCTGCCTGCCTCTGCCTCCCGAGTGCTGGGATTAAAGGGACATCTAAATTTTGAGCAATATGAATGCCAGTGTATATATCACAAAGGAGTAGATAAGTTTTCATTGTGTTTTCAGTTAACACACTGGATGGATTTTGCGATATCAGTTTCATCAAAAATATTCTTTAATACTGATTTGATTGCCAAGGTGATATTTTTATGGAGATACATCTTCTCTTAAACAATATTTAAAAGATGCTGCCATAGGATTAGTAGACATTGAAAAGTTCTTTTAAAATTTAAGTCATTCAGTTATCTTTCATTACCATTCATATTGATCATATTTATGGCATTTTCTACCATCTACACCGTCCATCATTAAGTGTTTGTATTTTGACAATAATTGTCTGCCACGCACCGCATCCCCGTGTCTGTGCTCTATGCGCTGGCACCTAGTTCTAGAGCTTCGGGTAAGGGGGCTGGGGGTTAAAATACACAGACACACACAGACAGAGAGACAGCGACATGGGTCATCCTTGAATTCCCCAAGAATGCCCCCTTTATCGTGTTCAGGGGCAGATTATATACAGATAGCCACACTCCAGCCAAACCCACCAGAAACCATTCTCCTGCCATCAGGAACTCCTGAAGGTCTCATGCTCAGAGCAGCTGTAGGCACTCAGATCAGGGAATTACAAGAAATTCAGGATCTGGGGTCTCATTGCTCCCAACAGTTGTCAAACAGGGAGAGTCATGTAGCTTTCTCAGCAACAGTATACTGCATTATAAATGTACTGACTCTTGATATCTTCAGATACTTTTCAGGAGCTAGTATAAAACACTTCTTTCCCAACTACCTATGGTTTGAACTATCCCCGAGATTTCCTTTCAGATCTGGGAATTCTTCAGAAGCCAGCTATTTAGTTCCCACATGCTTAGAAAATGGTGTGGACATTTTTTTTTCTTTTGTAATGTATGTACAGTTCCCACACTTGGAAATTATTTATGAAGAAACCATACAAAGAAAGTAAAAAGTAGAGAAAGAATAGGGAAGAATAGTTTTGTGACTCAAAGCACAGGACTGAGTCTGCTGCAGTGTCATTTCTGCTTTATGTTCACAGACCAAGAAAAAGTTGAAAATCTAGACACCTCAACATGTACAGGCTTCAATACCATGATAAGTTAGAAATAACAACAACAAAAGGAAATTATTTGCTTTCTTACCCAAGTAATTAGGATGTAGGCAGCCTATAAGATAAAACTTGATATCTACACAAAGGTCAAAGACAATTGAAAAAAATACTCTTAGCATCAAAAGCCAGATATTGGGTGGATATTTTCTATGTCTTCAGGTCACAGCAGGTACACATATATGCACCCAAGTGTGGCGTCATAAGGGTCTTCCATTATCGTTGGGAATAGAATTTTACACACATAGCAAAAAAAAAAAAAGATAAGGTAACACATCCACTTCTGTTTTGGCAGTGGTGTCAAAGAAAGCCAGCTGAAATGGTGGAAACACAGCATCAAACAAGACAGATTATAACAGGGTCCAAATATTTGCAATATTTAAATACACTTAATATCTAACTTAATGCATGTTTAGTGATGAGTGTTTGCTACAAACAGACATTAACAATAACACACATGACACAGAAGCAGTTAACTGGACAACAGTGCAAGGGTCAAAGTGAAGGAGGAAAACCGGAAGCAAGTGCTGTAGCAGTTAAGTGACTGTGTGGTGCTACAGGACCTGTTATAAAGTGGCGACCTGCGGCGCTATAGGACCTGTTATAAGGTGGCGACCAGCATTACACTTGCAAAAGGTTTCCTTATGCCCTTAAGTTCTGGAGAGTGTTTATCTAGAGTGCTTATATGAGACAAAACAAAATAACAACAGCAAAAACCACCCCTTTCAGGGAGCAGAATAATTGAGCAATTAATGATTGATGCTAATTACTGATATTTTCTCACTTTTTATTGTTAAGATTTGACCCAATGATGATAGGGTCTTAATTTTGACACAGATTTTCTTTGGATTAAATTAATGATAGTAAAAGTTGACCACTGCTAAAAATGAGCACAAAGACCAAACATCTTAACGTTTAGAACTTACAAAAAATAATAACTTATTTTTCTCAAATTAGTTTGGGGTTCTTAAAGATTTAAATCATGGGGATTTGCTACAGGTTGGGCTCGATATTAAGCTGCACTAGGACATTGATTATAAGAATGGCATTAAAAATTATTTTAAGATCACTTAATATTTTTCTAATAATTAAACTATTTCCATTACTGTGGGCTTTACACTATGAAATTCAGTGACTTCTGGAACATGGCAGCTCAGGGGGTCACATCTCTAGTGATATTCTTTCATATTTGGTCCCCAAATAAATACATTGTGCCTTATGTCTCTTTTTAGAAAACTTTAATAATGTCTGTTAACCCAAATCTGTGTTTTAATTAAAAACAAAGGTTTTAAGCAATGAGTACTGGGAACAATTGAAGACAAAACCCATGTCACACTCAATATTAAAATGAAAAAATGATGTAAGCCAAGGAAGAAGATGACATCTGGAGATTCACACCAGAGCCAGGTAATGTTCACATCTCTGCATTTCATTTCATCTTTTTCACTCATAATAAAAAAACTAACAAAACCTCATTTTGGCAGAATTATGTGTTCACAGCAAGTAGACACACCTCTTGTAATAACCTTGAAAGTTACAGAGTCTGTTTATTTTGGGTAGAACATTCATTTGTAATGTTGATCCTGCAAATATTATTATCAAGGAGATAAAATTATGAATACCATTAATTTCTGTGATCTTGCAAAAGGAGAATGGTTTTAACATAATAAACAGGATGGAACATTAATATGTTATTCCATTTTAAAAGTTTTATGAGTAGCATTTATTAAAAGAAGGATAATTAAATGTAAAACCAAGAGGCAAAAGTGTGGTCTTGTGCTTATTTGGGGACACAAGAAGACAAGTATTAACTTAGTGTGGATTCTGGGATTTTCTCATGCATTAATAGGCACACTGGAGAATGCAATAGCACTACAAGTTTTACAACTTCTATACAGAAACAAAGGAGAGAGCCATATTATGTAGCTGCTGATAGTTTAAAGTTTTGTCTTTTGTATTTGCTCATAGAATGAATGATCATCTTATCAATGCACCTGGTAGAGTCCCTACATTAGAGGAGATTTGGTCTGGACAGAAATCTTAGGACTAACTAGAATCTATGTGTGACCACATTTTCACACTCCTCTTCTGTGTGTTCATCTAATGCCCTCAGAATAAGATCCTTACTCTTCTGTAGAGCAATCAAACTGATGGACATGCTGGTGGGAAGCTGATTAGCATGGAGATCTTCTCCCCACTCCTTCTTTACATCTTGAGATACAAAACTCCAGCTATGTGAATGTGTGGCCCTTTTTCATAGATTTGTCTTATTGGTCTTTTGTCATTCTCCTATATTATTTCTTCTCTGAATTAATTACATGTTCAAGACTTAAACAAATAGCACAGTCTTCATGTCTTTCATATCATGGCCTTGTTCTCAGTCACATGGTCTATGTTATGCTGTTCTTGCTGCCATTAGAATTACATCACAGAGTACTTCATCATTTATTACAATTTTGTATCAAATGTTCTCTTTCTTGCAGTAGGCCAGGACCGGCATTACAGTTGTCATTCCAAAAATGGTATCACTTTTAGTTTATTCAGTATTTAATGAATGTCTGTGGACTTGATTATTTCAGTATCTAAGAAAATGCATGTATGTATGTTTTAGGCATTCACGTAAAAGCAAAAGTATTTATTGGGAAATAAAAAGTGACAGGTTCATGTTTAAATGGGACTGAGCTCGGCAATGTAGCAATACCTCCTAAAGACAGGTCAGGCAAAAAAAAATGCTAAGTATTAAACATTTCAGTATTATAAAACTTAATTCCAAGACAAGTTTCTAGGGCAACAGAAAGTGTGCTGTTAAAAGATATATGGGATGCTGTTTGTCAGATGGAGACTGAACAGCTATGGGAGGGGGACCTTGCTTCAGATCTCAGTTTGTATAGTGAGATAATATGAGCTGCTACAACTAAATTTCCTATTCCTCAAAAAAAGATTAACACTCAATTTTAGGTGAAAACTTATGCAAAGATTAATAAACTACACAAAAAAATTAAAATTTAATGAATTCAAAAGCATCAACTGACAGTTTTTACCTTCTATTCTAAGACTTCTATGAGAGAAACAAGCAATATTTATTGTGGTTCTTTAAGGGCAGTGAGACTAGCCGCGAGGTTTTGAAATGCAGATTTTGAAGATCCTCTGTGTGGTAGAGGGTGGAGGTAGAGAGTTTGCTCAGTGGTTAAAGTGTTTTATTTTTGTTTTATTTTCTCTTCCAGAAGACCTAAATTCCATCCCCAGCATTCATATGAAGCATCTCACAAATGATTGTAACTCTGCTTTCTGGGGATTCATTTTCTGGCTTCCATGAGTGTTAGCAGTAACACACACATACACACAGAGACACACATACTCATAAAGAGAGAAATAGAGAGAAACAAAGAGAGAGACAAAGTAGCAAGAGTGAGAGAGAGAGAAATAGATAAAATGAATATTTTTAATAAATGCCTTCTGAATAAGTAACTTGTACAAATTTAGATATTGGATGTGGCAGATATATTTGTAAGCCATAATGAAAAGAGATTTTCATATAAAATGTTGATTTTAGAGTTTGGAGTGTTGGTCAATTATAAGAACTACTGCTTGTTATTCACATCTCTATCTCTGGCATGTAAACATAGTACAGACTCTTTCCTTTTTTATTTCCTGAGTGATTTTCATCATCTCTTTTGGAAAAGCAGACAATCCGTGTTCATCCAAGGTCTTCACACAGCAGGAAATGAAACTTAGTTCTAGCCAAAAAAGCTTATACCCTAGCTACCCACTTCCTTTACCCCCAACTATTTAGACCTAAAATCAGGAATGAGTGTGTGTGTGTGTGTCTTTAGTCAACTTCAGCCCTTTGGGAACTCATTATTTCTAGCTATGTGCATATGATTAACTTTATCCAAAGATGGATAAGTGAGTGATCTGTCACTAGACACTGGGCCACTCAACTGAAGAGTTCCAAGGTCTACCTGGAAAGACGTAAGAACTGGGTTTGTGCCTCTGCAATATCCCTCTGACAGATGCCAACAACAGATTGGAGATGTTTTATCTGAGCCATCGGTAAGACTGAAAAAGCAAATGCTGTATGAAGGCCAACCTGAAAGTCTGTGGTATAGATTAGAGAAAGGAACCGCCTTTTTTGATGAATGTGGAATGAGTCCGTAGCATCGATTTGGCTGTCAGGATAATGTGCACAATAAAAGAGAAAGGATGGGCCATTGATTAAATTGAGGTTTCTCTCTTACTATTTTACTGAGCAGAACAGAAAGGATGATTAGAAGGGAGTATGATAAGGGGTAGTATTTTTACATCAATAGAACTAGATCAAATAAAATATAATATGCAGTTTGGTTACACATAGTAATGATTCTAGTTCTAATGATTTCACTTGAATGAAAATCAGAGTTATTAATTTTCAGTATAATATTCTCAGAAAAAAAATCCCTTATTCATCTGCCATATTTTTTTTTTACTAATCTTTAAACTGAAGTTTCTTGAACTGCTAAAGTTTGGCTTTTGTTCTTCTGGAAAAACATTGACAAGCTGAGAAAAACACACACTGAGAGTTTTTGATAAGCAAATACATATCATGCTGAGATGCATCCGTAACCTATGAGTGAATTTGGGCCATTTTGATTTGAGCTGTCAGACATATTTCTCTGGGGTATCTTTCTTATTGCTGTGCATCTGAGCAAAATAATATTTTATTGTTGGTCCTAATTAATAATTCATTGAAATATAGCAAATGAATGCACTCAAAATATGGATATAAATCTGATTAGATGGATCTCTGAATTTCACAACCCAGCCACAGTGTGATGCTGGCATTATGAATTGCCAATGTAACTATATATTAGCGCATTCACTATCAGAACAAGTTGAGAACTAAAATGTAGAAACATTGATGAATTAAATTCTGCCTATAAATGAGAAAACAGATTTGTAAAATGTGAAATGAGTCATTCTGGCAAAGTAGAGTCTGAGCTTGGAGTGTAAACACTTGAGTTAATGGCTGGGGAGTCTCAATCTCCGAGGCCCTGGTGCAAAGGGAGGGTGAAACAGAGGTTACAGGTACTCTGCAGCATTTCACTTAGAGCATCCTTATTGGATTTAATTAGGCAGATTACCTGTTATGCATGCTGTAGTGCACCGAATGCTTTTGAACTGGTATGTCCTCAAGGCAAATGGAAGGGACCGTCAGGAAGAATTACAGTCGACACAAATGACTCAGCCTGTTTTATTAGTGGGCCTTGTAGAAAGGAAATCTTCCTAGCCAATGCGCATTTAATGCTTAACTCAATTGAGTACCAACGAGTTTTTAAATGTTGGCTGGACATAGAGATTTATAGACTCAAGTTGACCACCCTGTCAGTGTCTTTTTCCCTTGTAATGGCATCAGAGATTTAAAAGAAACCAACAAAAACATGTTTTTATCACATTGTGCCTTGTTTTCAATTACCAGATAATGATGCCAATATAATTATTTACAGGAGAAGCAAATCTGCTTCCTAGAAGACAATAATATTTTGCAATTATGACTTCAAAATGTCAAATTGTTCAAATCATGTGTATGAACTGTGGTGTGTGCTAATCATTCCGTGATGTAAATGCTAACTGGGCACATGCATGCTAAATTCTTGAATCCATGGAATCACTTTATTTAGCTCACCACCTACAGGGAAGGGTCAGAGTGTCAAGCAATCCTGAGTGGTATTTTGTGTGAATTTGGAAAAAAGCTTTTAAAGGCCAGAGGTTTAGGAACATAAACCAGATGTGCTCATGTTAAAAGTCTACTTAGTTTAGGCAAGAGAAAGGTCAGACTCTTAGATCTCTTCAAAATCTTACTGTCAAGAACATTCTGTTGAAAGGAAGCATATTACTATTCTGAGAGCTGCTTCACTGACTTTTTTTTAATGAAATATTTTCTGTGATCTGTGGTACGCATGCTATTCTCTGCTTTAGGAATCCAATACAATAATTTCTTTTTAAAAAAGAATCACTGAAAATTTTCTAAAACAAGACAGGTTATCTAAACTTTTACGTAATAAACATGATGGCAAAGTGTTGATTTAAATGGCAATTTACAGCTGTTCACTAAGCTTAAGTCAAGATCATAAATAGGTTTTTAACAAAAATAATGTTAAAATGTATTTATACAAAGATTATTGTCTTTCTTTTAAAGTTAGTTTTATACATGATGTGTAAGACTTCACTTTCATTGCAAACAATAAGATTTGAAAGATATTTATTGAAATACATGATTTATCAATTCCATTGAGATAAAATAGATTGAAATGTTTATATTTTGTGTGTTTTTCTGAGAATATTCATATGGAAATAGACATTTTAATGTTAATAATGCTTATTTATATTTATTAGTTCTTAGAAACAAATCATTGCAGTGTTTTTTCTGCTCCATGGTCCCATCTACTCCTTGTCTGTTTAGTTTCCTTGCTCCTGAACCTTGAGATAAGTCTTATCTATTTTCTGATGCTCTTCAGTGGAAACATAAAACTATCTGAATCATAGGTTCCTGAAACATGAAAAGCAGACAGCATCCTTATCTCAGGAAAATAAAGTTGACAAAAGAGAAAAATCTGTACCATCCCAATATAGCATTCAGGATGGACGATGCCAGCTTTGAGTTCGTTTTAATCACCCAACCCACCTCATGATGAGTCAAGCAGAGCTTTAAGGAAAATTTGTGGAGTTCAAAAAGCACCAGACTTGCCTTCTTCTCATCATAGGAAGCTAGGAATCTTGTCTAATCTCACAGGCTTTCAAGGCCTTAAAACAAAGCTAAAATTTTAAATGCCTCCAGGCAAATAATATTTTGATTGCTATTAAAATACAATAATACTTGAAATACCTACCTAGCATCAATTCAGCAGTAGTTTATTTAAGTCCTCCATTTATAATGCTTTATCTATTTTTCTTTGGTTTTGGGGTTTAAATGCAACTAGAATTTAAACTCAGACTAGGCTTGCATTTGTTCATTAGCATAGACATTATGATAGAGCCTACAAGCAGCTTACTTATGCCTTTACCCCATACAATTCTTAAATTTTAGCTGGCTACCTGGACATTTGAAGTAAATGTTATAATTCACAGCCTTTATGCCTCGTTTCCTTGTCGAGAAAGCAAAACTGAACCTCTGTTACAGTATCATATCATAAACACTGATATAGAATGATTAATAGAAGCCCAGAGACAAATATTGGGGCTCAACCTGAATCACTGGCTCTTACCCCTACCTTAAACAGAAATGGCAATCTTGCCTGTAAGAATCCTCAGAATGAAACCAAGACTGAGATCTCTCTCAGTCTTTTATTCCTCTCTAGTTCTGGGATGCAAGGTGTGCAACACTACTGCCCAGCCTCTATAGCTAACTAGTGTGGTTACTGGGATTAAAGGTGTATGTCACCACTGACTGGTCTGCATGGTTGACTATTGTGGGCTGTTTTTCTCTCTCTTCTTCAGGCAAGTTTACTTTATTAAAATACAAATGAAATATCACTACACATTGACTTACTAGATGGAAAAGTGCTATTTGCCTTACATCCTTTAATAGTAGACTGAGAAGTAATTTGTCCACTAATAATATAGGTGTATTCTACATGTAGATCTATCTTATTTTTATCTTATCCTTAAAGAACACACTGCTTTGGCCTACACCAGGGCAAAATATAGCCAGTCTGGAAGAGATATAGAAAGCGTAGGCAGAGTCAGGGAGACACCATGTAGCTGCCAAAGGAACAGATGCCCAGAACTTTTACCAGCAAGTCACAGCCTTGTGGTGATACACAGATTAATATAAATGGGTTAATTCAAGATTTAAGAGCTAGCTAGAAATATGCCTGAGTCATTGGTCAAGTAGTGTTGTAATTAATATAGTTTTTGTGTCATTATTCAGGTCTACACTGCTGGGGAATGAAAGCAGCAAGTACTGCAGAGCTGCCTTTTTTTTAGATGGGTGGGATACAAGGGTCTAGCCAGGAAGAATGAGAATAGAATTGGCATTTTTCATTTCTCTAGCTCATGATCTTATTATAAAACATTACTTCCAGGTCTTATATTCTTAACTTCTGGTCCTAATGTTCCCTGATTTAGAGGTCTAATACTCAAGTAAGAAATTCTCCCCCAGGGAACATCGTGCTGCGTCTACTTGGCTTCAACCTGGCAATCCAATGTTTATCATGACAGTAAATCAGAATGAACAAAGAGCATATGGAAGGAAACACGACTAATCATCATAAATTAGGAGAATACGGTAAATAGTGAACATTGGAGACCTTGGAAGGATGTAATGTCAAGCATATCCTTGGTGTATTTGATTGAACTGTCATACCTTTTGATCAAAATTTAATGGGGAAGCTACAGGACTCCAACATAGAAGGACCTCTGAGCGTTCAGACAATAATTTTAAATTACTGAGGCAGTGAAAGAATCCTGGGAAGCACTGGTAAGAGGCAAATGAATATTTGCCTGAGGGAGACAGAAGGACTATATAAACTCCAATGAGGCCATCTCTATCATTATACACAATCATTATCAGCTTACCACTTATTCTTCCTTTTGATTATGTTTATATTTATTATTACAACTTCCCTCTTGCATATTCCTCTTTCTTGCACTATAGTATTTTCTGTAGATTATAGTATATTTCTTTTTTTTTTAATTTTTTTTATTAATTAATTTATTTAATTATTATAGATTTCTGCCTCTTCCCCGCCACCACCTCCCATTCCCTCCCCCTCCCCCAATCAAGTCTTTCTTCCTCCTCAGCCCAAAGAGCAAGCAGGTTTCTCTGCCCTGTGGGAGGTCCAAGGACCACCCACCTCCATCCAGGTCTATTAAGGTGAGCATCCAAACTACCTGGGCTCCCACAAAGCCATTACGTGCACTAGGATCAAGAACCCATTGCCATTGTTCTTCAGTTCTCAGTAGTCCTCATTGTCCATTATGTTCAGCGAGACCGGTTTTGTCCCATGCTTTTTCAGTCCCCGGCCAGCTGGCCTTGGTGAGTTCCCGATAGAACATCCCCATTGCCTCAGTGTGTGGGTGCACCCCTCGCAGTCCTGAGTTCCTTGCTCGTGCTCAATCTCCTTCTGTTCCTCCTTTGGATCGTGAGACTTCAGTCCAGTGCTCCAATGTTGGTCTCTGTCTCTGTCTTCTTTCATCGCCTGATGAAGGTTAATATTCAGGGGGATGCTTATATGTTTTTCTTTGGGTTCACCTTCTTATTTAGCTTCTCTAGAATCACGAATTATAATCTCAATGTCCTTTATTTATGGCTAGAAACCAAATATGAGTGAGTACATCCCATGTTCCTCTTTTTGGGTCTGGCTTACCTCACTCAGGATAGTGTTTTCAATTTCCGTCCATTTGTATGCAAAATTCAAGAAGTCATTGTTTTTTACTGCTGAGTAGTACTCTAATATGTATATATTCCATACTTTCTTCATCCATTCTTCCATTGAAGGACATCTAGGTTGTTTCCAGGTTCTGGCTATTACAAACAATGCTGCTATGAACATAGTTGAGCATATACTTTTGTTGTATGTTTGGGCATCTCTTGGGAAGTACTCTACAACACATGGGCACAGGAGAACACTTCCTACGTATAACCCCAGCAGCACAAACACTAAGGACATCATTGAATAAATGGGACCTCCTGAGACTGAGAAGCTTCTGTAAAGCAAAGGACACTGTCACTAAGACAGAAAGGCAACCCACTGACTGGGAGAAGATCTTCACCAACCCCGCAACTGACAAAGGTCTGATATCCAAAATATACAAAGAACTCAAGAAATTAGACCGTAAAAGGCTAATCAATCCAATTATAAAATGGGGCACTGAGCTGAACAGAGACTTTTCAACAGAAGAAGTTCAAATGGCCAAAAGACACTTAAGATCGTGCTCAACTTCCTTAGCAATCAGGGAAATGCAAATCAAGACAACATTAAGATACCATCTTACACCTGTCAGAATGGCTAAAATCAAAAACACCAATGATAGCCTCTGCTGGAGAGGTTGTGGAGAAAGGGGCACTCTCATCCATTGCTGGTGGGAATGCAAACTTGTGCAACCACTTTGGAAAGCAGTGTGGCGGTTTCTCAGGAAAGTCGGGTTCAACCTACCTCTCGACCCAGCAATACCACTATTGGGAATATAGTATATTTCTTAATATTATTTTGGCTCATAGAAAGGACATCAAGGAAAGGGCGTGGTCGCTTTATAGATGAGGTAGTCAATCAGGAAAGGAAGATGTCTCTGATGTGGCACACCTTCCCATTAGGAGAGTTCATTTGCCTGTTATTTGGAGTTAGGCTGTGACTCCAAACACTCCTGTTCAGGAGTCATGGTTAGGGATGAAGGGCACATGTAAGTAACAAGTCTTTCCAGGAGAGATTTGAAGATGCTATGCTTTGGCTCTGATAATCTCTGCTCCAAACACTCTTTAATGTGCAATCATTTACTGCCAAGGCTAGAAAAGGAAAGCTGTATTTCCCAATCTCCTCATATCTGGAGTCTTCTCATGATTCAGTTTTCTGTCAAATGTGCTTTGTGAGTTTTAGATTCGGAGCTGTGTTATGTGGCAGGAGACACAAAACATGATATGATCATTGTGATGATCAAGTTTACAGCAGAAGCTTCAAGGATCCTAATTAGATGAGGCTGTGCCATGGTGCCAGTGGAACTCACACTGGGGAAAAGAGGGTGAGGCACTATGTTCTGCACTGCGGAAAACAGGGTGAGGCACTATGTTCCACACTGGGGAAAGGAGGGTGAGGCACTATGTTCCACACTGTGGAAAAGAGGGTGAGGCACGATGTTCTGCAGTTTCTACATTAGGTGACTTCTAACAACACAGGAGCAGTTTTTCTGTGGCTTTCACAGAAGCTGGGGCATGGGAAATGCAGAGGGCAGCATATTACTCCTCTTTATGTTTATAATAATTCTGTTGGTTAGAGCTACAGTTCAACTAACTTCACTATAACAACAATTTACATGCCCTATAATAACACAAAGAGGAAGATGATAGGAACTCTTTGCTTGAGCACTATGATCTAAGTGATACTGTAATACACTGAAAATAAAATTGAATATATTTAAGAATATATATAAGAATATATATAAAGAATATATATATATTTAAGAATATATATAAGAATACAAATCATTCCTGATATTAGATGATGTTTCATGAACTGTGGGTCTAAAACAAGCAATAATATTTTAGCAACATATTTAGAGTAATAGGGAACAGAATGTCTCTAGATTTTAGGCCTAGGCCTTAAGAATCTGTGCTTGAACGAAGGAGTGGGCAAGCACGTTCCTACACATGCTGAAGTTGTGTACAAATAGAAAGACAGGAGTACAAAAGAGAGACCAACCCTGTGGTTTAAATATAATTTGTCCTCTTTAAATGTATGTGCTAGGTCTGGAGACAGCTCAATGGCTAAGAGCCCTGGTTGGTACTTCAGAGGACCCAGGTGGCAATACCAAGCATCCACATGGCAACTCACGATGGTCTGTCACTTCAGTTCCAGAAGAAATGTCCATATGTGCCAGCAAAATACTCATATACATAAAATTAAAAAAAAAATATTTTTTTAAAAAAGTGTGTGCAAACGTAGCCCCTGAAGTAACTAAAATAAGAGGTGGTGGCAGTCATATAGTTTATGGTGTTGTATCTAGGAAATAATGCAGTACTCCCAGCAGCAGATCAG
Source organism: Chionomys nivalis (assembly GCF_950005125.1). Classification (NCBI taxonomy): domain Eukaryota; kingdom Metazoa; phylum Chordata; class Mammalia; order Rodentia; family Cricetidae; genus Chionomys; species Chionomys nivalis. The sequence goes on along the minus strand of NC_080103.1, from coordinate 56,910,550 downwards.
TTACCATGAGGACGGATTATTACAAAACAGGCGTCATACGCTCCTGCTTCCACGTTTTCTGCCACCTTATGATGCAGCACTAGGACTTCATCAAATGTTCCTACCAAAACATTGTATCCTCATCTACAAACCCCTGCATTAATCACCTTCCCTTTACATGCTTCTCAGGCTCAGGCATTCTGTTGTAGTGGTAGAAAGCGTACTTGAGGGGCTGGAGAGATGGCTCAGAGGTTAAGAGCATTGCCTGGTCTTCCCAAGGTCCTGAGTTCAATTCCCAGCAACCACATGGTGGCTCATAACCATCTGTAAAGGGGTCTGGTGCCCTCTTCTGGCCAGCAGGCATACACACAAACAGAATATTGTATACATAATAAGTAAATAAATATAACAAAAAAAAAGAACGCATACTTGAGACATACGAGGACATGTCTTGTAGTCTGGGCATCAGATGGCAGTGAATGAAAAGTGAAGTAGGAATTTCTGTTTCTGTGGGGGGGGGAGAACACTTATTTTATTTGTAAAGAAAAACAATTACACATTTCAGCTGCAGATTGAACAGAGTAGTGATGGCATATAGATGAAATTAAGTAGGGGAAAGGAACAATATGAAGGGAAGTGATTAGGAAAGCATCATAGGAGGTGCTATTCCCATAGCAACACTTTGAGAAAAAAACGTAGAGGACAGGATTTTATTCATAATATAGATCAAAACTCAGTATGGCCTGAAATTCTTAAGAATGTGAAAGCCAATAGAAAATTCTGAATGGGTAAGTAAGCAACTTAGTAAAATAAAATGAACTGAAGTTTATTGAGAGCAAGGATTCTCTTAGAAGGTGTGGCAGTTATACCAAGCAGGAAAAGGAATTTATGGGACTCTCTTCTGCGCTGAAGTTCTGGATTTGCATGTAAGACCTAACCAGAAAGTCTTATAGAGGTTTACCTTCACAGGTCAAAATTAAAGCCAAGATTGTAGACACAGGTTTTGTAGACTGACATTGAGAAATTATCGATTGTATCTGCCAGGCTCTTTAGCAAGGTGTCCCACCGTTCTCTGTCAAAACAGACTTCCCACGATGCAGGAGTTTCTGTGGCAGCTAAGAACTGAAATCAAGTATGTTCTTCAATAATAAACAGGAGCAGATAAAACAAGAGTTTTAAAAGGGTGTTCTACAGATGATGGAGGGTTCTTACAGAGTCTGTCTAAACACCGTTCCAGATGAGAGGGAACTGAAGTCTTAGCATACTTTCTACTAAGATTCATATTAGTTGCTGCTTGGAGGAAGTGCAGAAACTAACTCGTCACTAAGTCACAAGTCAAATTAATTGAAAACCACAGGGAAAGAGTTCCCTTTTGAACTTATTTCCTATCCATGTAATCTAACAAGTTTAAGTAGACTTATAGAATCTCATGGCATTTTTCATGGATAAGATATTCATGCAAATAAAGACATTTAGTTTCTTCTGTGGCTAGTGTCTTTGGTAGTAGAATTTGTTATAATCTATTTATTTTAGTGATTTTTCACTCTTCTCTCTGTTGTAATAAAATAAATGAAACATATGTCTCTTTTGTTGCTTCTGAATCAGTCTAAGGAAGAGGGAACATAAGAGCAATCTCAAATGTTATATGAGTGATGTCAGATGATACACTTACATTTCAGTCATCAGAAGGCATAGGGATCTATTTACAAAGTAAATTTGATATTTGTAACTTTCTGTGAAAGAAATTTATTACTCAAACTGGGTGATTTTCCATGACAGAAGATTTGGTAGATTTTGTGTATGTGTGCTTAAATTTTGAAAGTTTCACACACACACACACACACACACACACACACACTATTTCAATTAATGGAAACTGTAAAAACTGTAAAATAATTTACAAGTGCATTACCAGAATAAAATGCTAATATGCAAATAATTTTATGCATATAAGCTTAATTTTACCATTAAATATCAATTGCTACAAAAATAGCAAAGTATTTTGTTTTCAGGAAACAGAATCAACAGGACCTTTCCGCATAATATTGAGGAGCAAAGCTTTGTAAAACTTGGATGCCTTTTGATTCAACTTTCTTATTTAAACATAATGCAATTCAAAATGATGAGTAAAAGGGGATTACTCATGGCTTTGTGGCCAACAGTTACAGATAGAAGGGATAAAAATGGATAAAGGACTACTTAACTGTGATCGTAAAATATCACACACAGGATTATTTCCCCCTTCTTAAATTCAAATTAAGGAAACTAATTTGTAATATATTTTACCAACAGAGAAATTTACAATAGGACTCAAATCAATAATGGTTTTGTGATTTTTTTTCAGTCATTATTGAATGTGTATATACAGAAATGTCACTTTCTGAATAATTGCAGCTACTGTGAGAGAGAGAGGCTGTCACATGCATGATGTGCCTTCAAGGCCAGAATATAAAGCACAGCCCCATGGTCTTCAGTCTTGGTGGTGAGATGCCCTTGGGTAATACAAGAAAATCAAGAACCAGTGTGAGATATTTTAAAAGTTTGAAACAGGTCTCTACTCATTATCTATGGAATATCAGCAAACTACTAGTGTAAGCTAGTTTAAATTCCAACGTTTGATTTTGTTGCATTCTCTATAGTTATGTGTTTGAAAGTATTTAAAAATTCCTGTGAAAAAAGCCAGTTCTTTGCAAAACACAAGTGATAATTGGAAGCTAAGATAGTAACATCAAATTCAGTTATATTTGTGGTCAAATTACTGGGTAAGCAAAAGCTTACCAATGTTTATATCATTGTCATTATTTAAAAAAAAACAAATGAATTCTTTTTTTTCTTTTCACCACAATGCTTTTAATCAAATGCTTGGTAAGCTACTTGAGCCTCATAATACATTAATTGTCTATATATTGATATTACTGTTGTATTTGTACAACAGTATCTGGGTGGTTTTAAACTTTCATTAGTTTCAAAATGCCTGGTGACCTATTCCAGAGTTTTGGAAATGATCAATTTACCTATCAGTAACTTTCACATTGGCACATATTTATTTTGAGGAAACTATGTTTTAAATTTTGAATATCCCATTTTCATTGTGAAGCAAATATTGTTTTATATTCTTTTTTATGAGTTCTACTAAAGCTGTAACGGGGTATCAGAGAGACTTGGGATAGTACAAAACATATTTGCAATGGTGGATTGACTAGCACAGTTATAAAAGCTGAGACACTCCACATCTGCCATGTGTCCCAACAGGGTGAGTACCCATCGATCAAATTCTGCATTTTAGTGCAAGGGTACTGTTCTGGAAATTTCTGTTTCCTGAGATCTGTCTTTACAACTCATCTTTCTGGTGGTGAATAGATAAGACTCACCACAGCTAGAGAAGAAATCTGCTTGATCAAAATTTATATTTTTATTATACAAAACCACACCCTCATGTAGACACATAGAATTACTTATTGCTGAGCAGTGGTGGTACACATCTTTAGTCCCAGTACTAGGTACAGAGGCAGATGAGTATCTGTGAGTTTGAGGCCAGCCTGGTCTACAAAGCTTGTTCCAGAATGGCTAAAACTCTTACACAGTGATACCCTGTCTAGACAAACAAAAAGAAAAAAAAAATAACCTGTTACATCACATACTAAAGGTGGCAGGATTTAGGTTCAAAGAGCTTTCTAAATAGATTAGTAGTGTGTGACTACATAGCCAATGAAGAGCAGTACTAATCATGGAACCTCCAGAGTCAGCCTTCTAAATACGACACAAAACATATGCAGAAAGTGCAAAAAAAATAAAGGGAAGAACATGTTCGTGAAGGCAGGGTACAAAGACAGATATTTGGTGATACTTTGGATGATACAAATTACATCCAGGAAGTAATTGAAAGAATTGACAATTGAATTTTAATTTAGTGAACAAATATTTTTCTGATAGCATATATCTTTTCTACACTTTTTCAGTTTTAAAGAACTGTGCAATATTTTTAAATATTACGCTGCTCAAACCTTGACATGAATTTTAAAGCATGAATTAACCTAATGAATTTGTAATTGGACAACTACTATTGATGTGTTTGTCCTACTGATTTGATGCACTTCAAACAGTTACAGTGTCTGTAATTTTAAAGATTACTCCTATATTGGCTAGAGATGTGATCTCCCAGTGACAGCTGTTAAAATAAATGGAATTTAATATAGACTTTTATTTAAATAAATGGAATGAAATTGCCAGAAAATTCTGTTAATCACAAGAACAAAATTCATGGTAAAGAACCTGGTAAGATATTCTAAATCTGACCATTTGAAGAGATGATTCAAGGGAGAAAAGGATGCATCTCCTGGAATATACATAGAATAGAACTGAAAATCTTTGAGGTAAAGAAGAGACGGAAATAGCAAGAGAATCTAATGTAAGAATTAGATGTGTGGGCAAAGCTAAAACCTGCGATGCACTTTGGTGAGAGCCAGCACTACAAATATTTAGTTTGTGGAGGTTAACTAAATGAGAACACACACACACACACACACACACACACAGAGGCGGGATATGTCCACCCGTACAACCATGCTAAATTTGCTTTCTTAAAGTCTATATTCCAGGGCACCTCTGTGGTCATGTTGCCCTTTCAATTGCAAATGCTAAATCATGTCCCTCATATTTCTGAGTAATTTGATTATTCAAGCTCATATGCACTGACAGTGTAAGATTTTAAACCCAGGGCCAATAAAACAACAGAGATCTGCCATACTGAACAATTTCCTGAATGGTTTTAATTGGTAACACTCAATCAGTTGCATATAATTATGTTATAAGGGAGCAGCAACAGCAGCTTCATAGTATGATCAACAAATTCTAAAATAGCGGTTCCATAAAAAAACAGATTTGTGTGTGTGCTTATTGTGCACATAAATTGGTGTAGTGTGTGTGTGTGTGAGAGAGAGAGAGAGACCCAAATGCCTATTCTAGCCAGGCCTGCATGCCCTGCAGATTCAGCAGTACCTTTACTATCTCTTTATCAGTTTAGTCCCAGAATGCATCTTTTCTTAGACATTTTAGTAGGGTTTTGAATAAAAAGGTTACTGTAACAACATTCAATTATAAATAATTAATTGCATAATAAAGAGGGCTGCACTTGACTATGTAGCCATTGAATAAATAATAACAATGAAAATTAGCAGTAACACAATTTGATTTTAATAATATGAGAGCTAGTTTTATAGTTTGATCAATGATTTTATGAAAATGCTTCTTGTAATTTTTGTGGGATACTTTATTTAATTGCTATGCTGAAGAAAGTAGTAAAAAAAAAGCAAAGGCATGGAATATTCTCTGTGAACTAATATGAATTAAATTTAAAATCCAGGTTTCTAATCTTTGTGTTAGTTGGTTCAGGCTACGTTCACTCGTAATTATTTAAAATCTTTATTTAAGGGACTGAAAGATAGCTCAGAGATAAAGAGCATTTGCTGCCTCCCAGAGGACAAAAGATCAGTTTCTTATACCCAAAAACACCCATGACTCCAGCTCTGAAACTCCATAAATTCCTTGGGCCTGTTGGTACTTGTGCACGCACACACACAAACACACACACAAACACACACACAAACACACACACACATGCATGCACAAACACACACACACGCACGCCTGCAAGCACACACAAAACTTAAAAGAATTCACATTAAACTGCATTTTTCTTCATGAAATAGAGCTGCAACTCAGTGTTCTATCTGAGCAAAATTTGGGTTATCTCTATTCTGAGAAGGACATGTGCAAAACACTTAAGGAAAGCCCAAGTGAATCTGTGAGGTCATCTCGGATGAGGAGTCCTGGAAGTATAAAATCCTTGATACTTTGTCAATCTGTTTTGGCTAAATTGGCTATCTACAACTATCATACCACAGAGTACCAAAAACATTTAAAACTTGGTGACATTTTTTTTTTTTTTTTGGTTTTTTGAGACAGGGTTTCTCCGTAGCTTTTTGGTTCCTGTCCTGGAACTAGCTCTTGTAGACCAGGCTGGCCTTGAACTCCCAGAGATCCGCTTGCCTCTGCCTCCCGAGTGCTGGGATTAAAGGCGAGCACTTGACGATTTTCTTTATGGTGTCTGTTTGTGTTTCCGTCTTAAGAACTGGAATAGATATTATGAAAATAGTCTATAATTTTGAATGTTGTATGTAGTAAATGTCCAACAATGTTCACTTTTATCTCATTTTTGTTCATGATGTGGATGGATGACCCTCTTTGTTCTTGTCATTCTTTTCACTAAATTTTTTTACAAAGCATTATTTAAAATGGCAGAGAATTTTACTATTATATTATATATTGTATTAATTTTGTTAATTGCCCTGTCATGAGCCATCAACAGTTGAGACTATTGAAAATAATAAAATAAAAACAACATTCACAACATGCAAGCAAATAAAATCTGAATCCTGCTGAAAAGGTGTCTCAGCCAGAAATGGGTCTTTGAGATTAAATGCATAAATGCATGGCTCAACCAGCAAAAAAACTGATTTCCTCTTGAAATATGTGAAATTAGAAACCATACTGCCAATCATTCCTAAGAAATAGTCTAAAGTTATATGGTATAAAAGAACAAAAACTCTGAGTAGAATTTTATTTTGGACTACATGTATTTTCAACACTAATGCAGTGTGAAACATTTTAGAAAGTTGGAAGTCAACTATTATATAAAATATAATGTAATATAACAGCTCTCTGTTGCTGGAACAAATATCTCAACAAGAAGTCAACTTTAAATGCATGATGGATTGATTACAGCTGGCAGTTTTGCAGGTTAAGGACTGTGGGACTTTTGTTCTTGGTCCTGGAGTGAGGTGTCAGGCGCGGTGAAAATGAGGGGCAGGAGTATGAATTCGCCTGATTTAGTCAGAAATCACAGAACGAGGAGGATGCTAGTCTCTGTTCCCTCCAGTAGCACACCATAACCTACCTTCTGTCTACAATGCTCTTTCTATGTATCCTGACACTTTCAGCAGTGGAGAGGCAAATTCTAGGCCTGGAGCACAAAGCCTCTGTGGCGTGGTTAAAGCCCAAGCCACAACAATAAACCTCCATCACAGTCTCCCAAGACCCTTTTAGTGTACCACTGAGTATGGCCTACTCCTGTGATGATCTAAAATTAAAATTTCTGCTGTAAACTATAGTTTTCTTGATGATTTGTGATGATATTCATGCTTTATTATGTCATGGAAAATAATAGACTTGCATGGATAGACAGAGACGTTTCCAACAAGATTTTAGTTTTTATTTCTCCCTGAAACACCACTGATTATACCCAGTTCCTCTCTGAAATCCTGAAGAACTGTCATTAATGAAAGAAATAATTTACACTCACCATTATTTCGTCGTTGAAAAATAAACTACCTGCAAGCAAAGAAAGTTCTGACAACACAAGGCAAGCTTGCTCTGTTTTGAAAGTTAGTCCTAGAATGTTTCAATCATTGTATTGGTTTAGAGCATTGAACCCAGCCAGAATTCCTGCAGGGTTAGTACATGCGAGTGCATTTGAGTGGACCTGCTTTCCAGAGACATTGACCTCCATTCCTTCAGTATTCCCCACCTCTTCCACGTCTAAATTTCAAATGTAAGCTAACAAATTGTAAAAGATTTCAGGTGATTTTGACAGCAAACATTTTAAGAATACTGCAAAGAAACTGGCTACTAAATAAAATTGGAATTGTTTTTCCTTCTTTAAGAAAATGTATTTATACGGGACCGTGAGATAGTTCAGCTTTAAAGGTGTTTATCACAGAAGCCTGGTGATCTAAATTCAGCCCTCAGAAGTCAAGAAAACATGGGAGGGGAAACCAATTCCACATTGTTCTTTGACTTCCACATGCTATAATGGAGTGCATGTACACACACACACACACACACAAACAAGTACACATACACACACACAGCATACCCTCACTAATGCTTTTAAAATTTTTTTATAGTTTAAAAGATATTTATCATAAATTATGCTGTCTTATGTCATCTAAATTAAAATACCTTAAATCCCAGCACTCGGGAGGCAGAGGCAGGCGGATCTCTGTGAGTTCGAGGCCAGCCTGGTCTACAAGAGCTAGTTCCAGGAAAGGCTCCAAAGCTACAGAGAAACCCTGTCTCGAAAAACCAAAAAAAAAAAAAAAAAAAAAAACAACAACAACAACAAAAAAAAAACCTTAGCATACAGCTCAGTGCAACGCAAACTATAATTGCAAAATGGTTTTTATAAAGCACAATTCAAACTATGCACTCCAACCAAAGTGCTGAGCAAGATCTGTTTACCACGACTTTGTTATTGCTCCCCACATTTTCTAGCCTATAAGCTATATACCACAGTGATTAGAAATGAAGCTGGCCAATTGTGTATCATTCCAATTTTTGACAACATCTGTCAGAGGAGCTACATGGGTAGTAAACATGAAGGGAGTGTTTTGTGTTTATCTTTCCGGAAATATCAAAAGTCTGTAAAAAAATCGAACAATATTTCTCACCGAAGCAATTTTCTTCCATTGAACATAGAATGTGAAAGTTCTCTCACCTGGAGCTGACTGAGTCATAAAGCTGTGCTAACTTGTTAAAACCACACAGTGTGTATCTGCAGAGAGATCCAGCAGTGTTGATGCTGTTAAATTCTTCTTGAACATTCATAAATACTTGCAGAATTATTAATAGCCTCAAAAGTGTTAATGACCCAAACATCCAATAACTACAATAGCTACAACTTAAAAATTTGCCAGGAATTTTTCCAACAGCATTTAACAGAGGAGGACAACAGGACATGCGGACAAACTTGCAACTGCTGAATAGGTTACCCCAAGGAGCGAGGGAATGGAGAACTCGTTGAAACTTCTGAGTTACATGTGCAATGGAGCATGAAGAGCCTGCTCACAGAAAAGTTTCCCACCACAAGGCCAGATTTACTAAAACTATATCCATTCAATCAATCTACCCAGTATCATTGGGAATTCTGTTTTCTGATGTTAGACTAATTTGAACTGACTGTCTATCCATAGATTTATTTAGGCATTTTTACTTCAACGCTAACTCAAATGTGAAGTTACATTTACTTTTCCCACACGGTTCACCCCTAACAGCATTGCTCTCCAATTTCAGCCCCCTGCCTTCTGATTAAGACAATAGAGTTCACTTACCAAAGCATAGCCAAGGGAAAGATAGATTGATATGTGAACTAAAACAGACAGCTGGATGTCTAATGCCAGCGCTGTAGAAGTCAATCGGGCTTGGAGACTTTTAAACAAATTCTTTCAATGTGGGGTCTAAAACACTTCAGTAAAGACTTTATTGTAAGTATCTTTTATTCTATAGAATTCTGCCACCTGAAAAATATATTATGTTAAAAGTTAAAACAAACTGGCAGTATTCTAGTGTGTTATTTTAATATTTAATTCTAGTACTATGTTTTAGATACTTTTTACTCCCCCCATTTTCCGGTATCCTAGGAGAGAACACACACACACATACATATACATATATACATACATGTATATACCCTGAAATTTATATGGAAATCAAATGCTAGTTATATGAGACTATAAATATCCGTAGGCTGGAAGCCTATCATCTTGTGTGCAGCTGACAGCATCTTACTTGCAATTAACATGGTAAGGTGAGATGGCTTAGCTGATAACAGGCTTGTCATACAACCTGAGTTTTGATCCCAGGAAAAACTTTAGAAACATAGTTGTGTGCACCTGTGTGTCTACATGTATGTGTATATGTGCATTTTTATGTATATTTGCTTTGTTTTTTGTTTCTTTATTTTCTTGTATGTTCATTCTTTAAAAAAGAGAGTGAGAGAAAGTCTGGAGTTTGGTTGGTAGGGAGATTATATAGGAGAAATTTGAGGAGGGAAAATTGCAATAAGAATACTATGTATGAAGAATATTTTTAGTAATATATTTTTGTGAAACCAAAATAGTAATATAAAAAAAAAAGAGAAGAAAGAGCAAGATGTAATGAACGTCTGTGTTCCCAGTACTAGAAAGGTACAGACTAAAGGTTTCTTCTGGTGTGTTATCCAGGCAGTCTATCTTCAGGTTCTGTGAGATACCCTGCTGCAGAAAATTGGTGGAGAGTTATTGAGAAAGACACCAAATGTTTCCTTCTTGCTTCCACATAAACAGGACTTTCCTACCCAAATCAGACACGCACAAACAAGACAACTTGATAAGAAACTAATTAATCTTCTTGACCAACGAATCAAAAATTAAATTTTGCAAGCAATATTTCTAACTGCTGTGGGTATGGGTTTACATTGCTACAATTCATTTAAAGTTTTATGAGAGTAAGCTACTTGGTGACAATATAACAACAGAGAGGTGGTAGGTCACCCATGAACTTGTTAGGAAGTGATAAGATGCAGAAAATAGTTTGGGGTGCCCACAGAGCTGAGCGCATTGTTGTTTTTCAAATCCATAGTTTTTTTTTTCTTTTTTTTTTTTTTAAAGAAAAAACTATTGAACAGAAATCCTATACAGTATATGCTACGATTGGGGGCTAGAAGTAAATCTAGAGGGCAAAATATGTTTTTCCCTCAAATTTACACAGAAAATAAAATTCAGGGAAATCTTCTATAATTTAAGACATACAAAGGTACATTTGGGTTCTGAGGAGAAAACTCTGTATATAGGTTTTTTAAAAATCATTTCCAGCCATAATTATCAAAGGTTAGATTTAAAGAAGTTATGAGGAGCAATGACAGCTGAAATCATTCCTACAGAGAGAAATATTTATTTTCAGGATAGTAGCTGATGCAGCCAGCGCAGATGCAAGCAAAGGTTCTAAGCGTTGAGTTTGCTCTGCCATGGCATGCTCCTGCTACCATCAGATGGCTTCCCTGTCCACATTCAAATGGAGGGACACTTGGATGTGATAAGACAGAAAAGTCCAGCTTTTCTGCCTTCTACGTTGTCTTCTATAATAAATATCATAACTGTGAAGCCAAAGCCTAATGAAGACAATGGAATGCGTCCTCACATTGAAGCATGAGACCCAGTCTTCCAAATACATGCTATTTATTCCAATATTAATTTTCTGCCATTCAAATGCTCCTCTAATTTCAGGGGAATAAAAATCTTGTTTGTAAATAAGAGATTTAAAACTGAACCCTAATTGTCAGTACTTTGGGTACAGAATTTTTTTTCTGTCTTCTCTTCCTTATTCTTCAAATAGTTTTATTTAAACTGGAAGGTGTCCACTACTTTACATACTAAATTAAAGTTTTTATTTAAAATAAAATTTCTGAGCTATGTCTGCCTCTATTTATAAGTAGAGCATAGATTTTCGTTGAGTCTATCAGATCTGTGTATTTTTTTGCCTAAAACTCTCCCTTAAAAAAATGACAACTTGAGTCCTTAATTCAGTCCTTAATAGGTCCTTTCATCAAAGGGGGGATGAAGCAATCAAACTGGGTCTCATGCTCCCCTCAGAGTACAGGAGCAACACAGGACACTTCCTTATTGTGTATACCTTTCTTTCCAGAAGAAAAAAACATTGTGTATGTAAGATACAATATCACTCCACCATAGGTCAGAATAGAACTGGTGGAAGGAATTAGTTAAATAGTCAAATGTTGCTGTGTGGCCAGAGAAACTGGCAGTCTGGTATTGCAGGTAGACATGCCTAATGTAGTATTCAAATGCTGGGATGTGTCCTTTTTTCTCCTAAAGAGCGCTGCTTACTTTGCCTGAGGAGCAGTAAAATAGCAGCGAGAAAAGAAACGATAAGTAGCTGTCTGTTCACAGAAACAACTACTCAGACAGTGAAAGACATTCAGAAGAAAACAGAATGCCTCAGAGCCCTGCAGAAAGCAACAGCCTTCAAATCCTGACAAAAGGGCTCCTCTTCTGTAAGATAGAGGGGAGTAACCACTGCAGGTGATACAGAGTCTGGGAACTCTGCCTTTGACTTCTGAGAAACAGTGAGGCAGGAACCGGAGTAATCTCTACCAAGGACATGAAGAAAGAGAAAAGGGAGGGAAGAAAGAGGTCAGGAGTAGAGCAGGAGTGGACTAGCCACAGAGGAAGAGAGGAATAGGAGGAGGAGAAATAGGAGTCAAGAAACAATATTATTCCATTTAGGCAGTGGGATGTAAGTATCTCATGGAAGCCTGTGTGTCTTTTCAGAGAGCTGGGAAGATTGTTGGTTACTCAGGTCTAAAGCAGTGTCTCTCCTCACATGAGCTAAAGGTCTGAAAAAATAACCCAAGGGGAAATTGAAATATAAATTGATACCTCTGGTATTTAATACTCACATTTTTCTATGCCTGGTTTTTATTGAATAAAGAAGCATTGGGTTCAGTCTATGTTGCACAGAATACATTAAATAAATCTGCCTTTCCTTAATTTAGATGAAACCATTTTCTTCAACTTATTGCCTAATTATTCACATCAATAAAATAGACCCCCAAATGTAGACAAAGCACAAAGAAACACTGTAACTATAACAACAACAACAACAACAACAACAATCAGATGATGACTACCCAAGTATCAGTCTAAAGCAACCCATAACTTAAGAGCACCTGGATTAACGTGAGATTTTAGTGTGAGTGGAAAGATAAAATTTAGAGATGTGGGATACAGCTTACAGTCTCATATAAGAGAAGAGGACGAATATATAAAATTTGTATGTATGTTAAAATGTATAAATTTTCTAAAGAAAAGCAACATTTTTATATGTGAGAAAATGTATAGTAATAAAAGTGGCCTTATTATAACAGATAACTTAGAGCAGTTCTGGTTTCCTGAACAAGGCTTGCACAAGATCAAGCCAATCCAAACTCCAGCGGGATCAGGAACAACTCATGAGTCTCCATCCTAAGGTGAGGAGCTGCTGAAAAGGAAGAATCAATTTATTTTTATTTTAATTTTTTAATTTTCCATTCAAATATTTACACTTCCTTCCCTCCTCCCAATCCCCTCCCACTCCCCTAACTCATCCTCCTCCCTCCCCCTCCATGCTTGAGAGAGGGCAGGGAACCATGCCCTGTGGGGAGTCTAAGGTCTTCCCGCTACATACAGGCCTTGGGAGCTGTGCATCCATATAGACTAGGGTCCCAAAAAGCCAGAACATGCCTTAAAAACAAGTCCCAGTGCCTTTATCAATGACTTCTTAGTCAGCCCCCATTGTCAGCCACAGAGAGTCCGGTTTGATCACATGTTCATTCAGACCCAGTCCAGCTGGATTTGGTGAGCTCCCATTAGAACAGGCACACTGCCTCAGTTGGTGGACCAACCCCTCAAGGTCCTGACTTCCTTGCTCGTCTTCTTCGTCCTTCTGCCTTTCAACTGGACCTTGGGAGCTCAGTCCATTGCTCTGCTGAGGGTCTCTGTCTCTATCTCCATCGTCGCTGGACGAATATTCTATGGTGATATTGGAGATAATCATCACTGCATAGTGGGGCAAGGACAGTTCAGGCACCCTTTCCTCTGTTGTCCAAGGACCTAACTGGGGACATCCCCGTGGACATCTGGGATCCCCCTAGAGCCAGGTCTCTTGCCAACCCTAAAATGGCTCCCTTAATGAAGATATCTTCTTCCCTGCTCCTATATCTGCCCTTCCTCCATCTCAACCCTCTCACTTCCCCAAGCTCCTGCCAGTCCTTCCCTTCTCCCTTCCCTCTCCTCCTCTCCCCTTCCCCCAACCTCACCCCCAATGATAGCCTATGCTGGAGAGAATCTGGAATAAGGGGAACACTCATCCACTGCTGGTGGGAATGCAAACTTGTATAACCAGTTTGGAAATCAGTGTGGCAGTTTCTCAGGAAATTGAAAATCAACCTACCTCAGGATCCAGCAATACCACTCTTGGGAATATACCCAAGAGACGCCCAATCATACTACAAAAGCATTTGTTCGACTATGTTCATAGCAGCATTATTTGTAATAGCCAGAACCTGGAAACCAGAAATGGAAGACTGGATAAAGAAAGAGTGGAAAGTATGTGCATTAGAGTACTACTCAGTGGTGAAAAAAAAAAAATGACATCTTTAATTTTGCATACAAATGGATAGAAATAGAAAACACTATCCTGAGTGAGATAACCCAGACCCAAAAAGATGAATATGGTATGTACTCACTCATTTGTAGACTCTAGCCATAAACCAAGGACATTAATCCTATAGTTCACAAGCCTCGAGAAGCCAAATAATAAGGTGAACCCAAAGAAAAACATATATAGATCCTCCTGGAAATTGGAAGCATACAAGATTGCCGGGCAAAAGTTGTGAGCATGGAGATGGGGCAGAATCAATTTTCTTTAAGGTGTGGTTTATGGTAAGTTATCCATACTCCAGTGGCTCGCCCCACACCAAGGGGTGTATGTGAAGAAGTCTCTGATGGTGTTATACAGGGAAGCAAACCACTCTAAGACGTAAGAATGAAAACCTGGTGAAGATTGACTTCCTCAACTTGGATCACACCTTGAAGAGTCTTAGAATAGGAAGTTTATTCCCAATATATTTAAGCCCAGTAGAATTTGAAAAAAAAGTTTACTGGTATAATAAAATCCCCAATACACAAAGAAGCATAATTACATTAAAAATCCACTCAGGGTCCATTCCATCTCTTTCAAGAAGACTGGTTCTAGAAATATACTACCTTTACTAGCTTCAGGGCCTAAGGGTCTGGCCTGGTCTCAGTCAGACAGATAATGTAGAAGCCATGTGGACTATTAGCTACCTCTGGTCCTGATTGTGGGGACATGGGGGAGCCTTTGACTATAAGGGTCCCTTAGGTTAGTAGCCAGTTCAGGTGTTGGTGGTAAGAGCTTGATGTGGCCTGCTCCAGCAGGTAATGCAGATCACCAGGCTGTCAATTACTTCCACTTCTCTGGATGGAACAATATAGTGTTTCATCTTTCCCTTTGGAAATGTAATCCTGTATGCTTAACATTCCTGGTTTCTCTGGAGATCTGTGGGTTCAAGGGCCTTCATGTTATGCTCCAAGATGTTTAAACAACACCAATTAAGCAAGGAAGTCAGGACCATGAGGGGGGCACCCACCCACTGAGACGGTGGGGCTGATCTATTGGGAGCTCACCAAGGCCAGCTGGACTGGGACTGAAAAAGCATGGGATAAAACCAGTCTCTCTGAATATGGTGAACAATGAGGGCTTCTGGGAAGCCAAGGACAATGGCACTGGGTTTTGATCCTACTGCATGTACTGGCTTTGTGGGAGCCTAGCCTGTTTGGATGCTCACCTTTGGACTGCCCACAGGGCAGAGAACCCTGACTAATCTTTGGCCTGGAGAGGGAGGGAAAGGGGAGTGGGGCATGGGGAGTAGGGGGAGGGGGAGGGAAAAGGGAGGCGGGGAGGAGGCGGAAATTTTTAATAAAAAAAATAAAATAAAATAAAACAAAACAAAAGCAGGCATGAAATTGGGAGAAGGAAGAAGGGGTTGAAGAGAATTTAGGAAAACAGAGGGGGAGAGGCAGAGGTTGTCATGATCAAAATACATTGTAGGTTTAAAGTGTTATGATAACAAGTTTAAGACCATATAAACTGTAAACAAAATCTTGTGTGAAAAAAGCAAATAATAAAAAGCTGAACACAAACAGCAAAATAAAACATGTTAGTGGGGAAATGATGAAAAGAGAGAATAAATACCATTGACAGAGAAAAACGCAAAATAGCATAGCCGTATAAGAAAGAGTATGGATATTCTGCAAAGCAAAAGAAAACCAAAAACTCAAGAGAGAATAGTCATTTAAACCAACAACTCTACTACTGGGTGTGTATGTCAAGTAAATGAAGTCATTGTAACAAGCTACTCTTCACAATAGCCAAGATAACCAACCAACCAAGTTGTTTATTAACAGACGAGTGGTTAAAGTAAAGACATCCATACACTATGAATGTTATCAGTCACAAAGAGAAAGAAATTTTGTTACTTCTGAGAACATAAATGGAACTGGAGAATATCACATTATATGAAATAATCTGGGTAAAAAAAAAGACAAATTTCATTTGTTCTTAGCCATTTTGTATAAAATCTAGAATATTGATCTCACGAAATTAGAGGGCACAACAGTGGACAAGATAGGTGTGAGAGTAGAGAGCCTACATAACTACACCAAAAGCAACTACATAGGAAAAAATGTTCTAGTGTTTCACAACACAGAAGGGTCACTAAAATTCTAAAATTATTTCATATTTCAAAGTAATGAAAAGAAAAAGAAGCCAGCAAAGAAGTATTCCAACCATCTGAAACACGAACATGCTAACCACCCTGACTTGATCATTTCCAGGTTTGTGTGCCTATCAAATTATCACAGGCTACACTATAATAAGTAAAAGATATCTTACCCAAATAAACATGCTCAAATCTCTGTAACAGAATATATTTACTGTTTAAAATACTTATTCCTGACCCTGGGAACACAGATAATTGATCATGTTTCTCTTTGTCTCTATATATTTTACAAATTACTATGTTATTCATGTGTAGTGTTCCACTTTCTCCTAAAAAAAGCCTAGTATTTCATGAAATTAAAGACTATTTACTAAAACTACTTGATAAGATCAAATTAATTGAACAGATGAGAAGAATATTTCCAAAGATGTGGTGTAGACCTAGCAACCTCTATTGCTATGGTATAGTCCCTCACTCAGTAAAGAAAATGCAGGACAGTATGTGAGTGCACATCCAAGTAGCCTACTTGGAAATTAGCTAAAATTAATCAGGATGGAGAAGTGAAGGGACATGGAGTTTGGGAAGAATGTTCCAAAAGCACAATCCAAGTTGAAGTCAACTTTAACATGTAGAAGAGTTTAGAAAACACATTCCAGGCTGATTAAATAGTACTAAAAAGGGCCCTGAGGTGTGAAAATTCATGATGTGTGCAGAGAACGGTGAACAATACAGCTATTAATAGGCCGCTTTGGAGCCCTGTGAAAACCGAGACAGGAAACTGCATAAGAGTCAGATTGTAAATGTGGGAAAGGTCCCAGGTGCCCTGCGACAGATCGCAAAAGCTTTTAAGCTACACAGGCACTATGAGATTTGTGTTTTTGAAGGTTACACTATTGGCAAGCATGAAGAAGAACCACAAGAGGAGAACTTTCCTAGATGTTAAAGTACTTCTATTTCAAGATGAGGATGCCTTTTTGGAGGAGATGCTCAGTAAAGGGTGGAGGCAATATGTCCCATGCTTTGAGGGAAGTGTTGTTAAACATATGTTTCTTCGTTAATACCAAAGAGCATGTGCACAGTCCCTGTATGCAGCATGGTCCTGGCTCATCACCAAAAATTATTGATTAAGCACCCACATGCACATGAAACTTTAGCAGAGCTAAATCGCCTCCAAATGTCAAATGTATATTTTAATTTGAATGTTGCAAGATAAGCTTAAGGCCTTGTAGCTTCCTTTCAACCCCTGCCAATGCTGTCTTAAATTTAAAAAAAAAAAATCACATGCATTCAAATCCAGTGAGCTTTCAAAGACGGTTTTCATGTTAAGGATTTGCTATAGAGTTTGATTCTATCCGAGCACATGTTGTGAGGGCAAGGGTGAGAAGGTGTGCAGGAAATAGACAATGCCTTTCTCAGGTTGGGACAGTAACACTGTAAAACATGATGGTGGGAACATTATCCAATTTAAATGGCAGATTCCTAAGGCAGTATATCAGTATGAGGGTGACTGTGAAGAGCACACCCTAGAAACACTGAAAGTCTTCTTGCTTAGACAAAGATCACCATGAGCTGCCTAGTTTAAGACTGAGGTCAGTTTCTTTTCACAGATTTTCCTGATAAAACTTAGTGGAAAGTGGTAACAACTTCAAAAGGCAGAACATGTATAACATTTGTTCAATTCCTATTTGAATTTGCAACTCAATGTGACCTTGTAGAATTATTGAGGCTTAGTAATGTTTACTTGTATAACTCAAAAACCAAAAAAAACAATTTTGAATTTTTTAAGCTTTGTTTAAATACAATATTGCTGTGTTTAAAATGCGGCAGAATTCCAAGTGAGTTACACCGAGCTTTCTTATACTTTCTATTCTTCACAGGGCCTCAACATTTCTTAAGGTTTTCTTTCCTGACAATCATAGCAGAACCACAGTGCTTTTGCTGGTGGACACATGAAGCTTAGATGGAAGGAAGGAAATACAGACATCATCTCAAGCTGGACCATACTCCTTGTCATGACTCTTCTTTTCCCTACTTTACTGGGGTCTCCTCACTTTGTTGACCTAGTATTTATGAGTAATGTATAGTGCTATGCATATGTTTAAGAAGTACACAATTATGGTCTCAAAATACACCTGTGCCTACAAGGTTCCTGCAGGTTAATGTCTTCTGCTAGAGAAAATGGCCTCATTTGCATTGACTTTCAATGAGTTCCTGCAGGCAAACACCTGCAGCCTATCATCTGCAGATACCTGCCTGCAGGCAGAGGTGTGCTGTCCCGGAGTTTGCAGTCTATCTATAGCGTTCACTATTGCATGCTGTGCAGAACATGAGGAGGGACTCGTGGAGCCAATAGACTGTGACTCTCGGTCCTTACAAACTGGGGAATGTATGGAAAGGGCGGATCTGTGTGATGGTGGTTCGTGACACAAACAAAAGTCATCACGGAAATGGAGCCTGGTCTCTAATGAAAGAAACAACAGAATACGAACAAGTTTTCATCCAGATTTAGTAAGATGCAAATGAATGAAATACAGTTGAGCTACAAATACCAAGTAATGGAAAAATAAAGAAAAAGTAAAACATTAGATTTGAAAAAATATTATTATGTTTCAATGTTTTTTATTTTATATTTATTTTTCCCTAAATGTATTCTTCAAAATATCTTGACCAAGTTACAACAATGTTTTCTCTTTTTTTTTTTAAGATTTATTTATTTATTATGTATACAACATTCCTTCTGTGTATGCTTACATGCCAGAAGAGGGCACCAGATCTCATTATAGATGGCTTTGGGCTACCATGTGGTTGCTGGGAATTGAACTCAGGACCTCTGGAAGAACAGTCAGTGTTCTTAACCTCTGAGCCATTTCTCCAGCCCCGTACAACAATGTTTTCAAGTAGATATTTATCCAACAGCTATGTGTGATTGGTGTATGGTATATTCAGGAAGAAGATTTCTGATACAAGAGTAAATTAGAGACTTATTAGGTAAATATTCATCATTAGAATAACAATAGAGAATTTTCTTGCCACTATAAGAGATGAATTATTACACTTTTGAAGAATACAATTATAATTACTTTCATCCAAACTTCTTCTCTTGCGTATTTTGTTGTTATAGGATCCAAGTGTTCACCCACTGAACCTGTCTTCTCTACATTTTCCTCTATCCCTGGGAATCCAAGAATTCAATCTAAACCTTGTCTTCTCAGGATCATCAATTATCTACTGACTCTAAAACTATAACTGTTTCTACATAGCTATCAACTCACTTTCCACCAGAATTCCTAGTAAAACCAAGATTTTCATAGATAAAATGAGAGAGAGAGAGAGAGAGAGAGAGAGAGAGAGAGAGAGAGAGAGAGAGAGATGCTCTCTTTGACCTTTTGCGACAAATCCTTTAAATTTTCCTTTACCTGGCCTCCCCAGCTCACATGATGCAGGCAGTGTACCCGGATAAAGTGGATCTTGAATCTGATGAGTTCGTACTGCTCATCTCTCTTGATGTAGTCATTCATTTTATTATCTTCCTACTTCAATCCTTTCCAGATGGTTCCCCATTTCTAAGCCTTACCTTCTAATCTATGCCACATTTGGAAGTCAAGGGTCTTTTTAAATCTTAAAACAAATCATCACTTTTCTAGACTCCCGCGGCTTCTAGTCACATGCATTTAAACTCAATACAAGAGCTTGGCAAGTTCCTAGTCCACTCGGACCCGCCGTTTTCCTTAAGCCCTCTCTTGCTTCCATTTTCTTCCCCACTTTCTTTTTGCAAGTTTTATTTTGACTTGTACTTGCCAGGCATTCTTTCCTCACAAAGTTTCATGGCTTCCTTGATTATTTCATTCTAGAATATTTTCAAGCATTCTTTCCAAAAAATTATACTGCTTAGCTGCTTTTTGAGCCAACTCGTGTACTTAATTCTGTGTGGTTTGTCTCATGCACCAACTGTCTCCTTAATGTTGCATGCTTATTTCATGTTTCTCTGGCTTCTCACAGAGACATCAAGCTTCATGAGGACAGTGCCTTTGTTTTTTATTTATTACTTTTATTATTATAATTATTTTTTCATGATATTTCCTTGATCCTAGCAAGGTACAGGACACATACCAAACACAAGACATATACTTTCTGGAACTTACAAATGAAAGAAGAGAAGTCAACGGGACTTTGATTATGAAGGATGAACAAAGAGTGATGATCAGATGACTGACATTTGAGAAATGCATTGTAAGTGAGGGATAGAGGTGAAAAATCTCATGACATTCACAGATGGTTTGATAGCTCTCTGTGGGCACAGCATTCAGGGAATCAGATCACAGACTACGAATGCTGTGAATACCACAATCACACAGAGACACTGCACCAAATAAAATGAAGCAAGTGATTATAATTAAACTTGACGGTGACCTTTCTGATGGCCCACTTTATTTCCACAACCTGTTCAATAGTAGCTATTAAGGGATGAGGAAAATCATTCAGGCAAGCTCTAATTGAGTGCTTTCCCAAGTGTTCCTAATTTGTTTCTAGATGTCATTGACGACATCATGATACACATGTGAAAACAGACCTGAAAATCCTTAATGCTGTGCCAAGATATAGAAAGCTATCTAGATAACCATACTTAAGACTCATCACATTCAGTAGCTCACCTTCTTCATAGCTCAGGCTGCCAGGCTCCTTACCTCAAACAGCCATCTGATTTCCCTTGTTTCATGCCAGCTGAATTTGCCTGCTGCTCTCAATTACAGGACTGCATAATTTTATTGAAGTTTGCAAACATTTCTTTACATCACTCACAAGATTCTTCACAGCAACTCCCATTCCTCAGTTAGTTCACAATCTCCCATCACCCAATGCCCAGTGGCATCGTAAGTTCATGCAAGAGACCGCGTTTCTTGAGTACTTGGCCACAACTTAGATCTCATTTCATTTCGGTGTCATACACAGTTCACAAGTGAATTTGATGTAGCGTGAGAAGTGGAGTGTGGTGTTTTCCAAAGACAGCTTGATAATGACCTACAGTATTGAGTTCTGCGTTCTATTTATAGGTATTAGCAGTTGTGGCCAGAGGCCAAACATCAAAACCACTGTAAAACAGTATTAAAATTAATAAATGATACTAAATTCTAAGAAACAAATAATAGTAATTTTGAGAGTTTTAAAAAGTGACCACACGTAATGCACTTCCCTTATTGGTTGTCATATACCTAGTCATACCTCCTAGCCTGTCTTGAAGAAGACTTTACTTACTTAATTGACACGTTCAACTCAACTGCAATTTTCAGGGATCAGTCTACAGAGGATAGTGCCTGAGTCTAAAAGATTGTTTAGATCATTCAGGACTGTTTTATAGAACTATGCTTTATCGATCCTGTGCCAGTTCATGCCATTGTCCCCAGATCCGCATGATCACTGAGAATAAGAACAAAGCAACTGAGGTACTTAATAGTTAATTGAAAAAATTGCATATGGGAGACAGAGGAGATAATCATTTGGTGAAGTGCCTATTCCCCAAGGATAAGTCACTGAGACTGATGGGTAGCATGTAGGTAAAGAAGTTGGGCATGGTTACATAGACAGCAGTTGATCTCTGTTTTCCATAGGCGTGTGCACTTTACTACATGTGCACACACATGAACAGGCACACACCATGTGAGTGGAGACACAATTATATACGCTGGTGTTTTACTATTATTAGTATATCCACATATGACTAACACAATCAATAATCTTTTATCCGGACTGTGAAGTACATATGTTTTAGTCAGTAAGTCATTTCATTTGCTTGAAACACACAAGCATATAAAGCACCTTTGTGATGCTCTGTAGTTTGTTCTGCCTATTTATGGGCAAGATGTCTGGAAAAACTATTAATTTTCCCAAAGGTTTCACTCGAATTTCCTGTGAATAATGTTATTCCTTGGTGTCCACAAGAACCAATTGAAATGAAATAATAATTTTTTTAAGTTAGTACAAAATAAAGTCGTTAATAAAATCATTAAACTGTCAAAGCTCCTAAGCTATCAAGCATCAAACAAAACAACATATGTCTAATATCTTCCATTTTTATTGTGCATATGAAGAGGTGGCAAAGAAAATTGTCTATAATTTTCTTTCATGACAAGAGAGTTCTCAGAGACACATGAATAGCGATGTGTTCTCTTTTCTTCCATTAATTCATTCATTGGAAGGGAAAAAATGAAAGAAAGGTTGTTTTTTAAAAAAAAATACATTCTATTTCTCACTACCCAGTGGCCAAAGACTAGAGTGTTTATTAAGTTGCTGAAGACTTTCTCACAGCGCCTGCTGCAGCTGTACAAATGGCTCTTACCCTCCTCCCATTGACAAGTTCATTTTAAACAGAAGTTATGAACTCTTTCCCGTGAGCTCTCTCTGCACTTTGCTATAAAATCCCCACTTACCTCCCATTTTCACCCTGGGTCACGAAGAGTTTTTATTAGATAACAAAGTAAAACAAAAAGTGCCCATGAACCTTGTGGAATGCCATTTTACACAGAGTATCCTTCAAGGAATCCGGGCCTCTCTGGGGAGATTCATGTGGTTCTGCAGCTGTCTGGAGCAAGACTTTGTGCTTTTCACATGAATGACTGCAAAAAAAAAAAAAGAAGCTGTGTGGACAGAAGATGGGTAAAAATCTAAAAAGAGGCCTCATTTCTGAGACAATCACCTCTGTTTACCAATTATTTGTTACTAAGATGGATTTGTGATAACTTTCCTCGATATGAAATGCCTCCATTACTCAGATACAGTAAAAAAAAATTGCAATTTTTTAACTGAACTATTTTAATTTTTAATTATACATTATTTTTTCATCAGAGATCACCAAGGGTCTATGATTTTGAAACAACTGAACAAACCATCCTTCCACATTTCAGTCTGTTTCTTTGATTTTGACTATAGAGAATTCCCAGAAATAACGCATTGTATATATGAGACACCAAATTCACTGGCTTTTCAGGGGATTTTTGGCTAACACCAATAAGGTATCCTTGAGTTCAGGACCATCTGTAATTTACTATTCATTGAGGTTCTTGCTTAAGGGCAGATAAGAAGGAGCATGTTGTCAGGTGACTTACAAAGAGGTGCAAATTAACCCAACACATTCTTCTGTCCTTTCTTCTTTAATCTATTTCTTTTTATTTTTTTCTACTTCTGACTTTACATAATTCTTTTCTAGACATCTAGACCAGCAATCTCAAAGACATCCCAGATTGAATAGCTTTTTTCAGCCTTTGGCCAAGTAGATGTCGTTATATCCATTTGGAGCAGAATTGAGTTGTATCTGCCTTTATCCTCACGTCACATCCTCACTGCCACTGGGTAGTGAGAAATACAAATGAATAGAATATTGTTAGAATAATTCCAGAAGGTTCAGATTTGATGTGAAGAGCTGGCAAAGATTTTAAAACGCAGTAAACAGAAAAGAACCAATGGACCCATGACAACTAATATTAATTCTATATGAATGACTATTCCCTAGTATTGAATATATAATGATTTATGCTCTTAATGAAAATCACAACTTTAATAACCAAATCTACAATCGGATATCATTTTCTATTAAATATCTAAAAAGATACAACAACATTTTTGTACTTTGTAAGCTGTTTCTTTCTGCATTAGATACCCCACTTTCTTTAAGATTCATATAATATAAACTGTGACTCTTGAAATATTTCTTTCTAAAGTTTGAAGATGTTTTCTAACTATTGATATTTGTTCTTCACTCTTACAGGTACAACAAAGAGTAGCTACTTCTTTTTATCTTTATCATATTTTATTGGGATCTTCTTTTTTTTTCTAGTCACACTCTTATTCTTATTTTTCCCATTGAATCTTACCAAGAGTCTTCTTCAGAAGAAGCATTCGAGTAGAGTTGAAATGGATCAAAGAGAACATAGAAGAAAAAAGCATTTAGATGTTTCTGTTCATAAGAAGTACCAAAAAAAATTGTACATTGGTTTTTAACATCTTCACAGAAATGTTTGAATAAACAATTTTAAACATAAAAATCGAGAGTTTATTTATGTTAATGAAAGTCTATGAAATGCTTCTTTTTATAATTTAAGTATTCATGTTTTTAAGCAGTAGATTCACACAATTAGCTTGTCTAATGACAAATTGCTTCCTGAGGTTTTTAAAAGAAAATTATTAAAGTAATGCAATGTAAATGATTATAGATGCTCTAAATATAATGAAATATCACTGAAGAAAACACAGAACACACAAAACCAAGGCCCCTACAATGCACCTTGTGTCTGTAATAAAATGAACTCAAAGTTTGAAACTTTTCTTTGTGACTCATTTCTCTGAAAATGACTTCACATTATCAGCAGTCTTCTAGAACTAAGACTTTACGTTCTATTGTGTTCTGTACCACAATTATTGTTAAATGGGAAAGGGAAAATAACATTGATGAAACTGTCAAAATAAAGATAGGATTTCTTCCAGGAACAGTTAAGAACTATTCTCTAGTGAATTACTTTAATGATTAATTAGAAATAATACTATTAAAACCACATAAGTGAGAGATACGCTCTTCACTTTTTACATCACTTTTACTTTCCAGGAATAACCAAGCTGTTGACACTGTGGCAGGATTTTGTCATCTTCAAATGTGTTGGGTACATTCATAGTCATTGCCCATAGGTTGGACATTCTGCTATCCACTGACATTTAGTTATAGTGTCGATGCTAAAAAAAAAAATTAAAAAAAAACCATAGACAGTGTTCACTGTATAACACCTTAATATCAGAATATTTGTTGTGGCATAATTTTTAGGAATATTTTCTAATGCCACATAAAAATGTCTCTATCATCACTAATGCCAACTATAAGCATAACTTTTTGGAAGAATATGAGCATTTTAAATATTCTAATTTTCTAAAAGCTTTAGGTAGAACATAGCTTTAACAAATTTTGAAAATAATAAATAAGCTATCTTTAATTTTATGAGCTTTCAAGAAGGAATGACGTAGGCTACCTGGACCTTTGGCCTTTAGAGCATAAATGCATTCTCTTATCTTGGTGATTCTTAGAATTATATGGATCTCACAATCATGTCACTAAGCCTGATAGGGTGCCCACAATTTATAAATATTTTAAGATGAAGATTTGATAAATCAATCAAAAAATATGATGAGATAATTGGAAGGGAAAAAAGCACAGAGCTTAAATGTCACAGTTCCTAGTTGGAAATTAGTTATTATAAGCACATTATAATGACCCAGAAGTATAGCATAAAAAAGCATAGAATTACAGTAAAAGATTTTTTTTCACACCCAGACATTCTCCTTATCATCACTGTGGCAGAAGTCGATGCTTAGATACTCATTCTCCGTTCTGGACTTGATTCATTGGGTTCCACACACTGTCTCCCATGTTCTTATCTTTTCCATGACCAAAATACAACTCCCATTATTACAAGTACAGGTCTCGATGATAACATTAACTATGTATTTTCTACATCATCATCTGTCACTCCTAATTAATGATCATAATTGAGGTCATAATTGAGGACTCTATTAGTATACAATTTGGGACAGCCCCTAGAAGATTAGGAAACTGTATAATATTCAAGAATCTGTGGAGCAAGATTGTTATCTTCTTAAACACAGATACCTGGGATTCCTTGTTTCAGTACTTATTTGAGTAACAGCTGTTGCAAGGACAACAAAAGTGCTCCTTATTATTGAATGCTTTACAACTTGTTGATGCAAACATTATGATATTTAATGCAAAAATTAATCTTGCCAATATTAAGTTTCTCTTGCTGGATATCACCATAAACTTACTGACTTGAACTGCTATTTGTTTATTTTATTAACAGTCTGAAGGTGAGATGTCTGAGTTGGTTCCATTGGGTTTTGGGAGAATGCCTTCGGAGGTAAAATCAAGCCTCTACAGGGGTAAGCTTCTATCTACAGTTTTGTGGCTTTGAACAGCCAAGTTCATCATGGTTTGATCAAATTCAGTTCCTCTGGTTGTGAGAGAGAGGGCTCTCTTTATTTGCCTGTGTGGAGTGAAGGTCATTCTTACCTTGCACATTGGTAAGTGTCTAGTCAGTGGTGATGGAATAAATCTCTCTTTCTCCAATAGCTGTCCCTGTATGAATTTCATGACTAGACTAGTCACCCCTGACATTTGCTGGTCACCTGTAAAGTTCTAGGACCCCTGTCTCCTTGTCAATCCCTTGCAAAGGTCAGATGTTAAAGCAGTTAAGAATATGCAAGGATAAGATCACAGGGGCCACCATTAGGATTTCATCTAACACAGGAGAGGTCTGCTGACACTTTTCCCCCAATGAGACACAAGTCACAGGTAGAGCTTAAATATTTTTGCACATCATTTGCTAATTTTTTTTATTTACATTGTGAGTTAATTTTCCTGCTTCAGCTCTACTCATGTGCACATGAACCAATATTTCCTCACATTTTCTGGCTTTTTGAAAGTTTCTGGAATGTGTCTTAGAATGAGCAGTCTGTGTTACCTATGCTAAATATATTCTTTTTCTCTATAATATAGTCATTCTGCAATGAAGAGCAAAGGGGGAACATTAAGTTTTAGACAATCTGTACCTTAGGAAAGACATTGATAGATCCCTTCTTTGGCACTCCCCAAGCCTCTTCACTCTTTGGAAATATGCAGTGCCTATTGTTGCCTTTGACTACCTATATCTACTTGGTGCCATATTCATTCAGTGAAAGATGAATATATCTTTTTCAGCTGTCACCTATATTTTGGGTTACTTTAATTAAAATTATTGTTTTCTGGGTGTTGAAGTATAGAAAAAAGAAAAAACTGAAGTAACCTTTAGAATAAACTTGACATTAGTGACAGTAAATGGATATTTTAGATAATGGTATTTTTATCACTAAGAATTTGGTTTTGGTAATAACTCTTTAGAACTTTTTAAAAGTATCATTTGTTTAAAAATTCAACTATCAAATTGTACTGTGTTAGAATGTAGAATGTAAACAATGGCTAAGACACCATAGTGACAAGAGACTTATATCCCTGAGTGCTCACCCTTACATTTCATACATATTTTTGAAATAGGCTTGAGGCACAATAGCTTTAAATCTTAGCCAATGCATTGTTGGATATTTAGTAAAGCATTTAGTTTTCTCAATTACAATAAAATGATAGATATTTTGTTTTGAATCTTGATTATCACACAAAGCTTGTTTGTTGAAGGCTTAGTTTTTAGCTAGTAGGACAATTCAACAGTGTTTAAATCATTCTACTATTGGGTGAGAGGGGAAAGTTAGATCATTGGGAATATGTTTGGAGAGGAAAACTATTACCCAGGTACTTATTTCTCTCTCTTTCACTTGCCTTCATAACATAAGGTCAATAGGTTTTCTCTCCCACAGTGTTCCACTATGTCCTAAAGTCCTAAGCAATCATGAAACCGTGAGATTCAGTCAATCATTCCTCCTCTGCCATTGATGCTTCATGTATTTTGTTACAGTGATGGAAACTCTATGTAATACATTAAAAGTAATCCTCATAAGTGTCCAATTTAAACTCATATATAAGATAAATTTCAGGCAGAGAGTTGAAATTTTAAAAAGCTGAACGTCATATTCACTAAACAAAAGTCCACATTTCAATTAAAGAATTAGAAAAAATAAATAGAATGAAATAAATAACGTTCCTTCAAGTGGAAAAAGAATAAATATTTTCTAGCTATTCATTTTCCTTTTTTTTAAATATGGGAAAAGTAATCTCCTTATAAATAAAACATTAAAATTACGTGATAATCTGGCTAAAAATTGTTTCATAAGTGATGTGGGATGTACTTCTGTGTATGTGATGCTTAATAAAAGATAAAGTAGATATAAAACTTTAGACTCACAAAGATAGGGTGGATAATAGAGTATTTTCCTTAATTTGTTAAATGTAATGGACTAGATTTTGTACCTATAATTCTTGCTTAATAAATGTTTTGTATATGCAATTTTACTATGTTAAGTAAAGCCTTTCATTTTAATTAGACGGAAAATGGGAGATGATGTAGGATGCACTTCTGTATAGTTGTTGCTTTTATTGGCTTATGAGTGAAGGCGTTTTGGCCAATGACTTAGCAAAGTAAAGCCAGGCAGGAAATCTGAACAGAAATATATATAGAGAGAGTAGGCGGAGTCAAGGAGACACCATGAAGCTGCCAAAGGAGAAGGAAACCCAGAATCTTACTGGTAGGCCACATCCTCGTGGCAATACACAGATTAATAGAAATGAGTTGATTAAAGACATAAGCCAGCTAAGAATATGTCTAAGCTATTGGCCAAACAGTGTTGTAATTAATGTAGCTTCTGTGTAATTATTTGGGTCCGAACAGCTGGGAAATGAACGAGCAGTTGCCATTTACACATAGTTCATTATGTGTGGCAACATATTTTTTTTTTTCAGCTGAATTAGTTGAATTTCTTTCTGGGTGGGCATAAGCTTTTGAAATCCTGCCTTCCTTATCTGAAGTTCTCATTTATATAATAGATACAGCTATGCCATCATGAGGTGCATGAGAAAACTGATGGAATTCCAGAGATGTACTAGGAAGACTGCTTTTCTTGCTGATATAAATACTGAAGCACTCTTTAAAGAAAGTTATACCCTTGTGGACTTTGTAATATTTCAAATAAGAATGGACTCTACACTTAAAAATGATCTCCTACTCAGTCTTGATGCATGGGGAAGTTTAGTCCTGCCTCAACTTGATGTACCAGGGTTCATTGACTCCCCATGGGAGGCCTTACCCTTTCTGAGAGTATATGGGTGGGGTAGAAAGCAGGTGGAGGGAGGAAATAGAAGGAAAGAAAGGAGAGAAAACTGTGGTTGGTATATGAAATAAATAAAAAAGTAAAAACTACAAAAGAGAAAAATAAAAAATGATTTCCAAGAGAAATTATTAGACTACTGGTATAAAACTCAGCTTAATATTTCTGTAATAAACAAAACAATCTGTGCTGATATAAACTCTAAAACTGCTTTATGCATCAATATTTAAACCTTGTATTTCACTGAAACAACAGACCAGTGCCCGATTACAAGGGACGCTAATGCAATATAGCACAGAGCTCTATCAATTTGAAAAGGCTTAAAAAAACAAAACAGAAGCATTCAGTCCACTGCAAGAGTCATGTTAAGAACCAACATGATCTTTGATATTTTACAATAAGATAAAAATTTATGTTCCATTTATTCAGTTTCATGAAATGTTCTTCAAAGTGCTTCTACTGTATCATGGCTTTTCTTTGAAGTGGTTTGTGACCCACATGAAGTAATTATTACCATGGCAGGTTTCCAGATTGCTAGATATTGGAAACTAAAACCTCACATATGAGGCTAGCAGTCCCTGAACACCTTTATTATTCACGCTGGAATCAATGATATATTATTTAGTTACTGTAGCTTATAAAACCATCTGGTTTGCTCTGGTTTGAACAAAGAAACTCATTTCTTCCTCTTTCTAGCTTCTCCCTTGCTATAACAGAGCTTTTGTTAAAGTCGTGTCAACACATCCTTTATAAATTCAATATAGAAACAGATAGAGCCCCAGCTAAAGATTCAGAAGGGGGTACTTTGAATGGACTGGGATTTGCAGGTGGTTAGGAGGGAAGAAGGGCAGATCCATAAAGTGTCAGCAAAGATCATAGATGATTCCTTTAGCTATGAGGGAATGGGACCCATTGGGGTCTTTGCTCAGACCCTGGGAGTTTTATTTACAGTGCAATGGAGTTTTATTTGAAACTCCAAAGATGAATTACACAGGAAAGTAGCACAAAGTGGTTTGAGTTGACATTATTTCTTTAGATTCATTACAACTCTGAGTTTACAAACCTATATATAATAAGAAAAAATTTCTATAAGCAATATGTTGGTAACACAATTCACACTGCAGTACAGAGAAAGTAAATATATGAATTGACTTGACATGTTCTTGATCAAATATATTGTCTTGAACACAATAAGAAAGAAAAGAGAAAAGTTAAAAAAAGAAAAAGAAATGAAGTAAAAATGTTTTTGCTTGTGGCAGATGCATAGTGCAATGAATAGCAGCATGACAATGCTCATGGATATAGCATTTACCAATGTGAACATGGTGACAGTCATATCAGCAAGGCTGGACCTATTCGGGATGGTTTTCACATCTGCTTCTCTCAGGTATAATGAAAATTATTCTGAAGTTATATTTGTTTTGATTGCCAGGATGAAAAAGAACCTTAAACACGTTAACAGTATGAAATAGAAAGAAAAAAAATCTTCTATACATCCTACATAACATATCTAATTTATTTATTTTTATTGTTTTTATTGACCTATACATGTTTCTCTGTTCTATTTCCTGTCTCCCACTTTTCTTCTACTCTCTACTGTGACCCCCACACTCCCATTTTATTCAGAAGATCTTTTCTTTTTCTTCTTCCTGTGAAGATCCATGTACGTCTCTTCTAGGGTCCTCTTTGTTTTCTAGATTGTCTGGGGTTGTGCACTGTAGGTTGGTTTTCCTTTGCTTTATGTTTAGAAGCCACTTATGAGTGAGACCAATTGAATTGAATCAAAGACCTGGATATCAATCCATACATCTATGAACACCTGATTTTTGACAAAGAAGCTAAAAGTATAAAATGGAAAAAAGAAAGCATATTCAACAAATGAAGCTGGATTAACTGGATATCAATATGTAGCATAATGCAAATAGATCCATTTCTACCACCATACACAAAACTCAAGTCCAAATGGATCAAAGACCTCAATATGAAACCAACCATACTGAATCTCATAGGAGTGGGAAGCACACTTGAACTTTGACACAGGAGACCACTCCCTAAATATAACTCTAGTAACACAGACACTGAGAGCAACAATTAATAAATGGGACCTACTAAAAATGAAAAGATTCTGTAAAGCAAAGGAAATGGTCCTCAAGACAAAATGGCAGTCTAGAAATTGGGAAAACATCTTCTCCAACCCAACATCTAACAGAGGACAGATCTCCAAAATATTCAAAAACTCAAGAAACAACATCAAAAGAACAAATAATCCAATAAAAATGGCATATAGACCTAAACAGAGAACTCTCAAAAGACAAATCTCAAATGACTGAAAGACACTAAAGGAAATGCTCAACATCTTTTATCATCAGAGAAATGCAAATCAAAACAACTCCAAGATTCCATCTTATACCTGTCAGAATGGTAAATATCAAAAACATTGATGACAGCTTATGTTGGAGAGGATGTGGGGTAAGCGAATCACTTCCCTGGTGCTGGTGGGAGTACAAACTTCTTCATCTGCTTTGGCAGTCAGTATAGAGATTTCTCAGAAAATTAGGAAACAATCTACCTCAAGATCCTGCAATAGCACTTCTGGGTATTTATCCAAATGATGCTCAATCATACTACAAGGACATGTGCTCAACTGTGTTCACAGTGGTATTATTTGTAATAAATAGAAGCTGAAAACAACCTAATTTCCCCTCAACTGAAGAATGGATAAAGAAAATGTGGTATGGTTACACAATGAAGTACTACACAGCAGTGAAAATAATGACATCATAAAATTTGCAGGCAAATGGATGGAACTAGAAAAAAAAAAAAACATCCAGAGTGAGGTAACCCACACCCAGATAGACAAAACTTCAAAATTTTGCAAATAACTTTTATCTATAATAGTCTATTTTCTAACATATTTGCATTTCAACTTTTTAATTAATTTCTTCTTCTCTCATACCTCACATTCTCACTCATCCTGACCACAGTTTCCCCTCACCTCCCTGTTCCTCTCCCTTCTCCCCTCTCCTCCATACCCCTTCCCCCTCTTTTATCACCAGAAAATTGTAGGCCTCTCAGGGATATTAGCCAAATATGGCAAAACAATTTTCAACAAGACTAGATACATTAAATCAAGACTAGATGAAGCAACTCAGTATGAGGATAAAGGTCCCAAAAGCCTCCCAAAGAGTCAGAGGCAGCCGTTTTTCCCACTGTTAGGAGTCCCACATGAATACCAAGCTATACAACCATAGCATACATGCAGAGGTCCTAGGTCACACCCCTAGAGGCTCCCTGGCTGTCTCTTCAGTCTTTGTGACGCCCCTGTAAGCCCTGGTTAGTTGATTCTATAGACTGTTCTTGTGATGTCCTTCATCCCTCTGGTCCCTACAATACTTCCTCTCACTCTTCTGGGGAATTTTCCAAACTCTACCTAATGATTGGCTGTGGGTCTCTGTATCTGCTTCCATTAGTTGGTGGATGAAGCCCTTTTGATGACAATTATGGTGTCCTCTGGTCAATTAGTATAGCAGAATATCAATAGGAATCACTTCATTGAATGTATAGTTTTTGGCAGTTGTGTGACTATGTTAAAGCCTTTTTTATGTTAAAACAGAAAGAGGAAATAGTGTAGGAGGTCCTTCTGTCTTTGTGTTGCTTTCCACTGGTTAATCAAGAAATTGCTTTGGGCCTGTTGATAGGGCAGAACTTAGGTAGGCAGGGAAGACAGAACTGTATGCTGGGAAAAAGAAGGGCAGAGTCGGGGAGATGCCATGGACCGGCCACCGGAGATAGACGTGCTGAGACTTTGTTGGTAGGCCACAAACTCGTGGTGATATACAGATTAATAGAAATGGCTTAAACTAATATGTAAGAGTTAGTCATCCATTTATATCTTTCTAGATTACCTCACTCAGGATGATTTTTTCTAGTTCAACCCATTTGCATACAAATTTCATTGTTTTTTACCTCTGAGTAGTATTCCAATGTATAAATGTACCACATTTTCTTTATCCATTATTCAGTTGACAGGCATTTAGGTTGTTTCCAGGTTGGTGCTGGCATAACTGAATGTCAACATGTATAAGAATGCAAACAGACCTCTATCTGTCCTCATGCACAAAACTCAAGTCCAAATAAATTAAAGACCTCAATATAAATCTGACCACACACTAGACCTGTAGAAGAAAAATTTGGAAGTAGCTTTCAATGCATGGGCATAGGATACCACATATATATATATATATATATATATATATATATATATATATATCACCTGTAGCATAGACACTGAGAACAACAATAAATAAATGGGACCTCCTGAAACTGAGAAGATTCTATCAAGCAAAAGACATGGTCAATAAGACTAAAAGGCAGCCTACTCAATGATAAAAGGTCTTCACCAACCCCACATCAGACAGAGGACTGATCTCCAAAATATGTAAGGAACTCAAGAAATTCAATATCAAAACACCAAATAATCCAATTCAAAAATAGGGTACAGACCTAAACAGAGAATTCTCAACAGAAAAATCTCTTAATATTAAGAACTTCAGGAAATGTTCAATATCCTTAGCCATCAGGGAAATTCAAATCAAAATAACTTTGAGATACCATCTTACACCAGTCAGAATGGCTAAGACCAAAACCACCAATAATAGCTTATGCTAGAGAGGATGAGGAGCAAGAGGGAGATTCCTCCATTGCCTGTGGGAGTACAAACTTGTACAACCACCTTGGAAATCAGTATGGTGGTTTTGCAGAAAATTGGGAAGCAACCTACCTCAAGACCTAGCAGTACCACTCTTGGGCATATACCCAAAGGATGCTCAATCATACTACAGTGACATTTCTTCAACTATGCTCATAGTAGCATTATTTGTAATAGCTGGAAGGTGATGTTTTAATATGATACCAGCAATGATTTAGAGAGGCCGAACTAGTAAAAGAAGCTGAAATGCAGATGCATCCAACAATTCTACATCCATATAGTGTTCTATCAAAGATAATCAGTTCCCTTTACAAAACTGTGATGCTCAGAGAGTGAGGCCGGTGCCCTCTGGTGCGGAGCTGACCACCTGAAGGAAATGTGTTCCAAGTAAGGAAAGCAATCAAGGATTTTCTTCAATTTATCTGTGTAGATTTCAGAATCTCCATGCCTCAGTGTCTTTACTATCACAGGCATGAGAAGAAAAAGCCTTTAGGGGTAATCTTATGCTTGTTTCACAATTATATCAACTTTAAACACATGTGGGGAGATGAGAGCAGATACTGTATCTTAAGTTCCATAGTCTTCAGCTTAAACAAACAAACACTATTTAAATAACTTGAGTTAAGAGCCTCATCTTCTCCAAGAACTGATTTAAATGGTGAAATTTTTTACCCTGAACTCTGGGTAGGATCCAGTGTTAGGTTGTTGGAAGCTTTGGGAAATGTTCATGTGCAAGTGACATGAATCTCTAGAATAGATTGATATTATTGTGTCAAAACAGTAAAACCCATGTACTCAACACTTAGGACCACACTCACTGATCAGTTTCTATAGAATATAACACAGCAGAAGTAGCTATAAACTTGAAACGAGTTACAAAAGACATCATCTTTTCTCTTAGTCCCTTTTCTCTCTTCTCTGGATGACTTACCCTGACAAAAGCCAATTCTTTTGCAAACAGCACTATAAAAAAAAAGCACATGTGATATGAAACCCTGTTCAATACTCAATAGTAATATTAAGATGTACATGTGTGCATTTACAGTGGACTATCCTTTAGTGATCTCATGAGAATGTCATAGTTCTACATGATATCTTGGCTATATACTTGCTAAAGGCTCTGAGACACAAGTACTCAACCAATCTATGAACTAAGCCTCCCCTGAAACAAAGAAATTGTCATATAGAAAACAGGTTTTAAGCCACTATAATATGAAGTCATTTGTTACACAATAATTTATAAACAACCTGACTGAGAAGTTGTTTAACTCAAAGTGCACATCAAAAAAAAAAAAAAAAAAAAAAACACGAAAAGAAGACTTTGATACTCGGAGATTGTGCCTGAAATCACAGTCCAGGCTCCTTGTTACACAGGGTATACAAAATTACTTAGAAGTTGTTGTGGCTTGGTTCAAAAACACCAGGAGAATTAAAGATGGTAAGAAGTGACATGAAACAGACAGAGGATGGATTATGTAAAGCTTTAAAGACCATGGTTGGGAATATTGCACTTCACTGTGCTTGGTAGATGTCAGTGATAGATTCTC
Source organism: Chionomys nivalis (assembly GCF_950005125.1). Taxonomy (NCBI): domain Eukaryota; kingdom Metazoa; phylum Chordata; class Mammalia; order Rodentia; family Cricetidae; genus Chionomys; species Chionomys nivalis. Next base: position 56,875,341 of record NC_080103.1, on the reverse strand, counting down.
AACGGAAAAGGAATTGGTCTGAAGATGTCCACTTTTGCTGTTTTAGAGGATTGATGAGATAGGGAAAGAAACACACAAAAAAGGACAGTTGATTCAGTGACCCTTTAAAAAGCTGGTGTCGCATTAGTCTTATGGAGACTTATGGCAGGTCCAAGGATAATACTGACAGATGTGGAGCAGTATGAAATAGATTCTATGGTCCTGCCAAGGGGCCTCACTGATAAAATGGGTGAACAGAAGTATCACCCAGGTCATTGACTAGAGCTGTTGCATATAAAGCTCACTTTTTTGTTTACTTTTGAGACTGGACTTTAATTATAACATTTATCACCTCCTTATTCTAACTCCAAACCTACTCATACCCCTCTTCTTTAAATTCATAGCCTATTTTTTCCAGTTATTATATACATGTGTGTATTTGTATTTACATGTTTATTTCCAAATATAACCTGTTGAGTCCATATAATGTTATTTCATTTTATCTTACATTCACAATCATAGGTCTGCTATGTCAAAGACTTTACATTATACATCTTTCAAGTTTGACTGCTTTCTATCATAGAAAGTTTAGACTCGCCTACAAAAATATCTGCCTATATATTAAATAGCATTTATTATAATGCCCTTGGACATTTGCCAATGTCTTTCCACAGCTTATAGGAAATGATATTTTTATTTAACAAGAAAAAACAGTAGTTAAAAATAAAGCCATCAATAAACACTTTCTGTAACTTAACAAACTCCAAATTGATTAGGAATGTATAAGGAAACTAAAGATGGCTAAAGAAAAGGATTATTGTGGAATAATGGTGAGCCTCCTTGGTTAGAATCTGGTTATAACCATTTCTTTACATACCATAAGCTTTCTCAACATTACTGTTTCACCCATATGTGATGACTGGCTCTATGTTATTAAAATTCAGTCTTCAAAAAATAAAGCCAGGTGTTAGCAATAAACCATGGTAAAATAAAATTAATAAGGTACCCCCAAAACTATTGACTCTGCCATCATAATCTCCATACGGGGTGATTTCTTCTCTCTGCTTCCCATTGAGTCCTTTCAATCAGATGCCAAATCTGTACTTAACATCCTTCAGAAATTTCCACTCGAATCCATATGTGACATTTGTCCACATTCCTAATTAGCATGAGGGTTTCAACATGGATGATAGGGGAGTGGAACATCTGCTACTGAGCTGTCTGAGCACTTAATCATGAGTTTTCAAAGACTGCAACCCAATTTACATATGCCACCAGTTGGTGGTGGGAGCCTGACAACTTTCAGATGTTCCTACCTCGTTTGGTGTCATCTTCTCCCAAGTCTGTATCACTCAGCTGCTTCCCATCAAGACTTAAACTCTAGTGAAGAGAGATGATTCAGGCAGTTTCTTCCCTTGCTTTCCTTTCTTCTTTGAAAAAGTTCTCCATGACTTTAATCTAACGTGAATATAACCGTTTAAAACCTGCAAGCTTTCCAGTGTATGAGTAATGATAATGACCAATTGTTTAGAAAGTTATTTTGTTTATCAACCAGAGATAACTTTCTTCTTGCATGTCTATTGTATCTTAGGAATTAACTAAGTGCTCAATGATGGAATATATTTCTATAAAGAAACTCCATATTTGTTTCAAAAATATCACATTTCTCAATATTTCTCATAACTAAGTCCATTATGTCTTACTAAAAATCATGAAACCAAATATTTTAGATTTTTTATAAACAAAAATACTTTCAAACATTGAAAGACAATGGAAAATTAGCTATTAGGTCAAAGACCATTAAAATGCAAGGGAAATATTAATTAGAAAGCTTAAATTAGAGGTACACAGATACCCTTTTGTAGTGTGTTGCCAGAAGGTAGAGTTGACATTTTTACAATGATTATTTTTTATACTGTGACTTCACTAAATGTTGCTACAGGATGGTCTTTCTGAATGCGATGAATATGTGTTGTTCTCATTGATTGACAAATAAAGCTGTTTTGGCCTATGGCAGGCAGAATAGATTCAGGCAAGAAATGAAAGCAGATATACAGGAGAAAAAGAGTACAGCCTGGAGAGTCCAGCCATCCACCAAGGAAAAAAGACACGTAAAAATAAGGTAAAAACTTGTGAACCATGCAGGGAAGCATAGATAAGAAATAAGGGTTAATTTAAATATAAGAGCTAGCTAATAATGATACTGAACAATCGACCAAACATTTATAAGTAACATTAAGCCTCTGAGTGGTTATTCTGGAACTAGTGGGTGGGAGAGAAATCTCCAAATATAAGACGCCTTATTCACTATGGAAGTATGTAGATTCAGGGGAGTTCTTTAAGCTTTGAAAGAAACATTTTAATGAACAAAACCAGTTTATTCTAACTGATGCTAACTAATTAACTTACTAATTTTGCAAACATTTTGTCTTATCTAAGATATTTGCAGAATATTTGCAATAAAATAAATATATAAACATACATGAATTTTAAACACATAATTTGTGAATAAAAACAACATATAAATCATAGAACTTGAGGATGGTAAGTTCTCAGTAAGTTAAATATGCAATGTGGATTCTACACAATTCAGGGAAGCTACTTTTGATGTACTCACTGTACTACATTTTGAAACTCTGGGACTGAATTCCAACTGCAAGTATTTTCTCTGTTATTTATAGGTCTTATTTTCCTTAGAAATACACAATTAATGTAAAAGTTTGTTATCAATAATAAATATAATATTACAATTATTAATGAAATACAGTGTATACAGAACATTTAACTAAACTAAAGGCTCTATCAAACATATATATTACCATGAATATTTTTATGTATACTAAGAAATGTTAGTTTCCTAACTGAATCCCTTCTTGTAACTATAAAAAGAAGGATTAGAAATCATATATTTGTGTGATGCTGAACCAATGCTTGGATTGTTTTAGGCTGGAAAGCATAAAGTAAATTAATCCGTGCCTGCTTTTATTATCTGTCACAAATTTGAAATTTTCCAATATTATATAGACTGTTTAACAAAACTGCATCAGGTATGTGTTTTTTAAATAAGATTCACAAAAATATCATCATTAAAATTTAGAATTTATGTAACAAGTCTATTTTACATGTATGTATAATTGTATGCTTATGTATACATTTGTATACACACATTTTAGTATGCATGAGAACGTTTAAGTCAGAATCAATTAACAACAGTCAATAGTATAGAAAAGTGTATACAATTTAGCTTCTAATTATATATGCATATATACACATATACACATATAAACATATACATACATACACATATATCTTCCTTGTTAAAAATAAAAGCAAGATTCAGTTCCAATGCAGTGAATAATTACCACCTAAATAAGTTTGAGAAAACTAAAATTTATAGTATTATTTTTATCAAGATTCCCACAACATTTCCAAAGGCCATTCCTATTTTTTCCCAGTATTGATGATGGTTATATTGATGACCACTTGCAACAATTCAAGAGTGATGAAAATCCATAAGGTGGTCCATAGAGACTCTCCTGTCCACAATGTTAATTGACTCTGATTTATACTTTGTTCTCAGACTTATTTGCAAATTCTTCATCCTTGAATAACTTGGCATCAACATCTCTGTCTTTATAAAAACTAAAAGTCTTTCCTTTATCCTGTCTGCTGGAAAAGCAGTATAACGTGACAATTCTTTTACCCTAAATATACAAAACCCACTCTTTTTCACACATACTCACTTTAGCTCAATATATATATGTGTGTGTGTGTATGTATATATATAAAAAATTTGGGCTGATGAGGGAGGAAGACTTGATTGGGGGAGGGGGAGGAAAATGGGAGGCGGTGGCGGGGAAGAGGCAGAAATCTTTAAGAAATAAATAAAAAATAAATAAATAAATAAATAAATAAATAAATAAAAATTATAATACATTATTTTAAGTTTTACATTCTAAAAATAGCACTGTATTTACTAAATCCCTAGTGTTCACTCTTTGAGCTTTTATACATGAACAAGAAACACACTTGATGTTAATTATGCCACATAATCTATCAATTTCACACATTCATTCTGCATTGTGTTGACGGTGAGGGTTTTCTGAATAAAATGCATTTGAAAATGTAAATATTCGCTTGTTAATTTATTATAACAACCCGATTTATTGTGCATATGTCAAATAGATTAGATAATGCTAAGTTCTGCCTCTAACTGAATGACCTTTCTCTAAATATTTGGCAAACATTGAAATCCTTAGAATTTACCTAGATGCTTGTAAGATCAAAGAAGTTGATCAAGTAATGAAGACAAAATGGCATGCATATCATTCTAAGTTATATTATAATAAGTATTGAACAATTGGCTAAAATGTGCATGTATTTTAAAACTGGGGCTCGTTTAGAAAAAACTTTACATCAACATTAACCCTGTGCTTTCCTTGGAGGTGCTCTTCCAAAGTGAAGTCCACAGGTTCACATACCAGGCATGTATTTCAAGCTACACAGATCTCTCCAGAAGGCCAGCATCCTTGTAAAGCTAAGCTTTATCGCACATGGAATAAATAAACTCACTTAGCTTTGTTATTATTCTTTATGAGCTAGTATGAGAAATGCTGCACTGTTAGGCTACCAGACAGAGATCTGCTATACTTCATTTTGTGCCTCCCTCTATACAAATTAAGGGCAGATAACTTTCAGAAGAATTACTTTAAATAGCATGATGTTTTTGACAGATTATATGTAATCTCAGATATTTTATAATGGTGTGATGTGAAGGTCGGTGCTAAATCATAAACACATTTGAAGAATCAAACCTCTAAAGTGGTTGCAAAAACCACATTAGAGATTTAAGATTTGGATAGTAGTCCCTTCAAGGCTGGCAAGCCTTCATGCATTTGTCCCTAAGCTTTATGAGTAGACTCTGTCACAAATCTTTCCACTTGGCTGCTGGAAGAATGACAACATTTTTCAAGAGACCATATGTCTTTGTCTAATTCTGAAAGGAGTGTTTTCGTGGAAACATGAAACCTCAGGTTATTACAAAATCAGGGAACAAAAGATTAACAAGAAATTGTGTAGAGTGGTAACCTTACAAAAGTCTTATTTAGGAAGAGTAGATAATAGCAATAAATGCTGCCATTTGTTCGTCAGACACCAGGTGTCAGATTTTTTTTTTAACCAAGCCTTGATAAGGGAGCAATGAACACTTCCACTTGAACTGATATTGACAAAGTGTCACGCCATGCTTGCCCCTTACCTTCTGAAATATGGCCTTTATTTGGAACACATTTTTCAGATTAATAACCTTATTTGAGGTGCTATTATATCTATTAAGTGAATTAGCTCCTCTTAGTCTGTAGAAATATAAATGGGCAAATTCGGAAGAGGAAGTAACAAGGTTGTCTTAAGCAAATTGTATCCTTGTGTTGAAAGTCCCAAGACATATTCGGATCACACACCACGTGTGTCTACGGGCTGCAGAGGAGTGTGTTGCAATGGCAGCATGGGTCAATGATGAGTCACCTTCCTTTAGTGGCCAAGAAATCAATTTGAACTTTATATTCTTTTTTAACAAATATGTAAATGCATCCTCTGGGATATCTCATTACTCCTTTCACCTTCTCTGATCGGTTTTCCGACCATTTGTCAATTGGTAATGGACTTTCCTTCTAAAACTGAGCTGTTTTAAACCAATTTCATTACTATCAGAGACATTTTTAAAAATTTCTAAATTTTATCACATTGGTTGTAAGTCAAAGCCATCTTTCTAGAATAGAAGTATCTATGTCAGGGCATAGTTCTAACACTCTGAACATTAATATTATTTCTCTCCCACTTTCATGACCTATGTTCTGTGTTATTAGCTTGCTGTGCATCATACGTTTACCATCGGAGAAAAAAGTTTCTGGTATAACCTTAATCCTGGACTTGCAATGTACAAAGTTTCTATTTGACCTGAATATCAGCAGATAAGAACTGATAATGAATAAATCTGTATACATAAGCAAGATCCCAGCTATGAGTAAATCTCACCACTTTTTAATTGAGTGACCATGAATAAGTCATTTATGCTCTGTCAGTTCCAATCCTGGCATTTGTGAAATGAAGCCATGGCTTGACAGATATATATGGCATATGACATGGGGGTGGTTTAAAGGGCAATGTGAACCCCCATTGCTTTGTAAACTCAAAAAATGTATGCAATATGGTGTTAGGAGAATTAGCAGATATTTTTCTGTAAGTAATAAAAATTAAACCAATCATAGTAGAAATAATTTGAGGTCCTACTTTAGCTTGTTTCAGTCCTTGGTCATATATACAGTAGGTCCATGAACATATTCCATGAAATCCATTTAAAAGACAAGAGGTCTTTGATTTTTTTTGGAAGAAAACAGAAACTATAGAAAGACTTAACTTGTCAGTTTAACAAATGACATTTATTTTCTAAACACAAGTATTGTTTTGAACATTAATGTGTAAACTTAAAATATTTAGAACTGACAAGAAATGAGAAAAAGGAGATGCTCGCAAACTTCAATGGCTTGTCATCCAAATGACAGTCCTTCCTGTCACTTCTGATATAAACCTTAGAAATTCAGGGCTAAATCAAGAACCAAATCTTCCCATGGAAAATTCTTTTTTATTAGTAGTGATATGCCATATATTTCTCTATCCAATGTACTAAAACCAAAATAAGAAAGAGAGAGGTGGGCATTTTACAAACATGAATTTCTGTCACTAAATATCTCAATCTATTTTAATATACCCTGAAGCCTGATGAGTAGACTAGAGTGAGACAAAGGTCACCTATGGGGGGTGCTATTGGAGTCTTCATAGCTATTAAGTTTCCAACCTGCAGAAAGTCAATCCTCCAAATCTAGCCCTTCATAAATAATGTTTTCTATGTGTGTCCTGGATAAATCATCTCTATGTATAAGGAAGCTAATTCTTCCCAATCAGGTCTCCATCTCACTCTACATTGGTGACTTCCTTAGAAGTATTATTTGGAAATATAGTTCCATTCAAAGGTGGTAATTATGTAGAGTTTAGAGGAAATACAAATGTCTAGTTAGAAGTATATCAGTTAGAAGTTCAACACTGGACTCTAATTTTTATTTTCTCTTTTACCTGTTATCATTTGCTGTTTTACTCACAAAAGCCATCTACCAAAAGTTTATAACATGGGCATTTTGCCTAATTCAAGAGACCAAAGCAAAAATAAGTCATGAATCCCAAGAAATATTTTTTCAATAATGAAGTTGTATACATTAATTAAGAAAGTTATGGAAATTCTCTCTCTTTGAAAACATAATTTAGTACACAGTTGAATTCTATTTTGATGAAAAATTGAGTCATCAGCAGTGGGTTTTATAAAATTAATGCAGCCTTATTTTTCTAGCCAAGATAGAGAAAAAATACTCTCCTTTGAGAAACAAAAAGATTATTCTATGTTTTTTTCCAGGTATTTCAAGACAGTGACCTCAGAGTAATGAAGATAGGGAGATAACTTCCAATGGTTTGGTGACCTGTGCAGTGTATGGAGAATCTGTGGATGCCCTGTATGATCGTGGTCCTATAGATTCTACAAAGTCTCTGAGAACAGGCAGACAAATCAGAGGACCTATGGAAGTATAAAAGAGATGGAGAGTAGAGGACTGCAGACAGAGATTCCCCCTTTTGGACATGACAGAATGCTGGGCATTTCACAAGTAGTACAATGAGCCAAAGTTTGAAAACAAGGAAAACAGCCTAGAAATGACTGCACAAATAAGAGCAAAACAGTGGCAAAATCAGTACATCTGTTAACATGGAAGTTGGGAAGTTTCATGGGGTCCTCAACCCTGGAAAAATCACTGCAAGCAACTAATGACAATTAGAAGAGTGAGAATTAGCCTCTGCCAGAATAAGCACTCGTCTTGGTTACCCAATAGAGAGTGTCAGCCTTGAAACCTTATACATGCAAAAAACAGGTTATATTTTTATATGTGTGCATACATATGCATACAAAAAAGGCTATTAGTTTTGACGAACATGGATGGAGCTGGAAGGAGGTCAATAGAAGGCAGTGATGGGAAAAAGTAAAGAGTAAAGTGACATAATGCCTTTTAATTAGAAATGTATAAAAAATTTTTAAAGATAATAATGTGCTACATGGAAGAGTATCAATAATTCACCAAGAGATTGACAAGGATATCTACATCTACCCAGCAAGGAACAAGATGTCACCATGAAAGGACATTGTATAGCATACTCAACATGTATACACAGAATACTTAAATAATGAATATAATTAGTCTTAGACAGTGCAGGTCTATTTCAATAAATCAGAGAAGCAAGACCCATAACTATTGGATAATTTCTATGAAATTTATCTAAATTCTAGAAAACTGTCAGTTATCTATAGGAAATTAAACCAATCATCTGAAAAAATAGAACTTTGCATGACTAAAATTAAAGAAACATTCTTTACGAACTTGGATGACCCTGTGCCCTGGGCACAGATGTTCAGAACTGAGATATCCCCTTGGTGGATTTTTCTTTGATGAGTATGTAGTGTCCTTCCATGTCTCTTCTGATTAGTTTTGGTTTAAAGTCTATTAAAATGGCTACATCGTATGTCCATTTGCTTGGAATACCCTTTTCCAACTTTTAACCTGAGGTGATGCTTATTTTATTTTATATTTTGATTCAGGTAAAGGATAGATTCTTATTTCATATCCATCTGTTAACCTGTGTTTTTTCATTGGGGGACTGAGACCATTGATGCTGAGAGAAATCAATGACCAATGATTGTTAATTTCTATTATTTTGCTTTTGGTTGGTGGTAGTGGTGGAGGTGGTGGTACATCTGTATGTCTTCCTTCTTTTGATGTTCTTGGTGTGAGGTTATTTTATTTCCTGTGTTTTCATGTGTATATTTTAACTTCCTTAGGTTGGAGGTTTTCTTCTAGCACCTTCTATAGGGTGGATTTGTAGGTAAATACTGTTAAAGTTTTATTTTTATTATGGAATATCTTGTTTTACTTTCTGTGGTTATTGAAAGTTTTGTTGGGTACAGTAGACTGGGCTGTCATCTGTGGTCCCATAGAGTTTGAAGTACATCCTTCCAGGCCCTTTTACTTTTAGAGACTCCATTGTGAGGTCAAGTGGAATTCTAGTATGTTTGCTTTTACATGTTACTTGGCCTTTTTTGCAGATTTTGATACTCTTTCTTTGTTCTGTATGTTTAGTGTTTTGATTATTATGTGGCCAGGACACTTCCTTTTCTTATCCCGTCTACTTGCTGTTCTATAAGATTCTTGTACCTTTATAGACATCTCCTTCTTTAGGTTAGAAACATTTTCTTCTATGATATTGTGGAAAATAATTTTTGGGCCTTTGAGCTTGTTTTCTTCTCCTTTCTCTATTCCTATTATTTTTAGGTTTGATATTTTCATATTGTCCCAGATTCCCTGAATGTTTTGTGTCAGGAGTATTAGTTTGTAAAACAAAACAAAACAAAAACAAGAAAAAACAGCACTACAGCTTAAATTACATATTGATCCTCACACACTAATAAAGAAAAAACTTCAATACCCAAGTCTAACCAGTAGACATTCCCTCTAGAAAAAACTAAACAGAGAAATACTGGAGATAACAGACAGTACAAATGGACCTAATAGATATTTATAGAACATTTCACGGAAACACAAAAGAATACATACACCTACTAATCTGTATCTCATGGAACTTTCTCCAAAATTGACTACATGGTTGGACACAAAGCAAGTCTCAATAAATACAAGAGTATTGAAAAGACTCCCTTCATCACATTAGACCACTACAGATTAAAAATGGATGTTCAAAACAACAGAAATCCTATAAATTCGTGGAAACAACAATTCTCTACTGCATGTAAATGGGTCAAAGCAAAAATTAATATCTATTAAAGACGGTTACTGCCAAGTAGTAATGATATACAAATTTAATCTCAGCACTTGGGAGGCAGAGTTAGGCAGATATTTGAGTGTGAGGTCAGCTTGATCTATAGAGTAAGTTCCAGGACAGCTGGAGCTACACAGAGAAATGGTCTTGAAAAATAAATTAAAAAATAAAGAAGTTTACTGAACCTCAACACACACACACACACACACACACAAGATTAAAAATATTTGTAAGAAACATTGGTAAAGTAATGCATGAAAAAATCCCACACCAGTTTGGAATTATGAAGGGGTTACTTATTTGAGGGGATAAAACTTACAGAACACTGACTACATGACCGACCAGGAAAGGAGTCTAGTTGCCGGAACCGGAGTCGGAAGCAAGAGAGCAAGAGGAGGGCTGCGGCTGCTTTTTAAAGTGAAAGAGACCACACCCCAGTGGATGGTATCTCAAAGGCTATTGGCTGAAGGAGTGGAAGGAGCTCCCGCAGCAGTAAAGAGGAAAAATATTAATTTGTCTAAGGAACATACAATCCACAGAATTGAAGCAATGGAAAAATATTTATTATTGAAATAATGGAGGAAAATAAGGAGTAAAATAAAAGCTTTTAAATAGGAAGAGAAAATGTGATCTTATATTTTATACTTTGTAAATATCTTTGAAAATTATGTGGAAATGATTTTTAAAGCTTATTGAAGGGTTAGCATATGCATTTATATGCACATATCCACATGAGGGGCTTACTGAAGCCCGAAGAGGGCGTTGGGACTCTTGGAATTGAAGTTACAAGGATTTGGAGGCACCTGAGTTGTGAACTCTACTCCTATGAAAGCAGTGAGCATTTATAACCAGTTGAGCATTTGTGAGGGCTAAAGCTGTGTTGTAAGTTTAAATTATCGTGCTTAAGAGATCTATACAACAAAAATGCCTCTAACCTGTAAGCCCAGCTTGCTCAAGGACTGATCATTTCCGGGAATGCTGGGAAATGTTGTTTATGCATGATAATGAGCCACATGATTCCACTTCTATACACAAGATTGGTTGTCCAGCTGCACAGAATGTACTTGATCACATGTGCACAGAATGCACTTGATCACATGTAGGTAGGAGGGACATAGGTGTGAAGTATATCAATATGTATGCTTGACCTCGATTGGATAAAGGTAGAAAGTACCTAACTTTGTGGGGTTTGCCATTACAAGCCCCCGTCTTATGTAATTTTTTGCCATTCTCTGAGAATTCTGAGTATTCACCTGGAAAGTGTCCATCATTTTGGCTCGTAGTTAATAAAGTTTGCTTCAAATTTGTCTCAAAAATTATGGTTGTGATTTTAGTCTTACCTGGTGGCATGAACACATTTTTTCCAATCCCACACAAAATACTGTGTGTGTGTTTATGACAAAATCTGAAAGAATTTATGAGTAGAAAATGCCATGTAAAGAATGAAGAACAGAGAGACAGTAGAACTGTGTAGGAAAGAAAAATATTATAACCACATAAAGGAGTAGAACTCATGATTTGAAAGAAAATTGGAAAATGAAACCCTTTTGAGTATAATAAAATGAAAACCTGTGAATAACTATGTGACAATTCTTCATAAACCAGAATCCGGTAGAGGAGATGCAGACTTGGAGCTTACTCTCGGGAGAAATAAGCTCAAACAACCCTATTGTAAAAGCACTGACTAGACAGTCTCACTGTAAAATAAACTACAGCCCCGAATAGATTCATTCTCTAATTTCTATAAAATAAAGAACAAAGATTACATAAATCATCTACAAACTTCTTCCAGAAAACAGAAAGTGTGTAATCCATTATCACAAAGTGGTTTACCCAAGAATAAAAGATTCATTTAATATTCAAGAATTACCATATTCATTAAAATCCAAACCACATGATTATATCAATAAATATAGAGAAACCATTGTGAAATTTTAATATAAATTAAAGAAAATATGGCATGTTTACCTGTAAACCAGAAACAGCACTCTAGAAACAGGCAGGGAGCTCACAGGTTCAAGGCTGTCCTGAAATGGAAAATAAACTGGTACCAAAAATTAAATAAAAATCCAATACAGAGTGCTGATAAAATTACTCTTCAGATATGAAATGATGGCAGCATTCAAAGCCTCAGAGAATCCTATGCTTCTCAGAATATATACTTCCAAAAGACTTATTCTTTTCTAAGTTAAATTAAGAATAACACAAGAATTTCTAGTCTGACAAATTCATCAACACTTACCCTCTGCATGCCTGAACAGAAAGAGAAAAGAAGTTCATGCGTTCACACAGATGAGAACAAGTGGCAAGGGTTTTTAGAAAAAAAAAAAAGGAGGGTAGTCTATACAGAGGAAGTTTTAATATACTTTTTTTTAGAGTAAAGAAACTTAGAACTGAACTTAGCATGGTTGTGAGATACAAGATTGAAAGAAATAATCTCTACTGGATATAAAAATATTTTAAATAGTATTTTTGCTTGTGTTAAAACTTACAAGGCACTTCAGCATAAATTTAACAATCTAAATACAAGATCTGAATGCAAAAAGCCTTCAAAGCATTACTGAGAGAAATTACAATGAACACTTGAGCTTACAGGCAGCCCAATATTTTGATGAATTAAACACTATACTGCTAAAATGCCAACATTCTTGAATGTTAATAAGTATGTCATCAATGAAGACCACAGCAGATTTCGGTCTTGCTAATTTCCTTGCCAAACTGGACATGATGCTCAGAATTTCTTCCAAACAGTCAAATGAGATTGTACAGCTCAAACTGTAACGAAGAATATACTGGGGAAACTATCACAATCAGATTTTAAGAGTAAACTTAGATCAAAATTCAGTGCAGGCTGGCTTACAAATATGTCACTGCTGCAAATCAGTTTTCCGGAAGCGGACCTACAAGTAGATTGGAAACTGATTCTAAACACAAATTCAAAGATGATTCACTTGAAAAGAGAGTGCCTCTTGAAACCAGTGCTGTAAAAACAAACTGCTTATGTTTTACAAAAGGGAAACAAGAAATGCAAAATTTACCTCAAAATGGTTGGAGATTTAAATGATATTTTCCACCTTTCTTTTTATAAACAGGGTCTCACTATGTAGTACTACGTGACCTGGAACCTGGGATAGAGATCGTGGCGGCTGTAGATTCACAGAGGTCTTCCTCCAAAGTGCTGGGACCAAACGCATGCACACAACCGGCATCAGCATTTCTTAGATGCTTTCAAAAGTGTATTTCAGAAAAGTACATAAAAATTATACTTGATAAAAACATAGAAACATCATCACTTCAAGTTTTCTGTAAAAGAAAGAAAAACATGTCACAGACTTGAGAAAATATTAGTTTATTCTGTAGTTGGTAAAAGTCAGTTTCAGAATAGATACACATAAAATTCTCAGTAGAAATTTTTAACTAATCCATTACTGAAGATACATGGGGAAAGCTTATGAGAAGGTGTTAGTTGCCACTAATCATCAGAAAACACAAATTAACACCCAGGATTAATAAGCACATCAAACCAAAGAGAATAGCTAACATTGAAGCCTGGCCACACCAAAGGTTGGCAAGGACATGAATTAACTGTAATTCTTACAATCAGACAAAATAGAACAGTGTACTTGCTAGGAAAGCAAATTTTGTAATTACCTAAATTGATAGGTTCGCAAATATCAGATATTGTACATCTAGGTGGTTATCCAAGAAAACTCATGCACACAAAAGAAAACATATGTAACATAAGTTTTAGTATTTAAGATATTTAAAAATTGGAAACAATGTAAATTATCATGAGTGATGTTTTCCATAATATACTAATAGTATGAAATAATACACAGCAAAAATGAAAATGATCAAACACTATTTGTTATGATATATATGAGTCTCAAAATAATGATAGTGAGTGAAAAGTGCTTATTTTTATAGGATATGGTATCCATAAAATTATGGAAAATGAATTTAAATCTATAGTAACTTTAAAGAGATTTTTTGGTGTCTGGGATGGAGTAGAAAGGGAAAAGGATGAGATTAAAGTAGCACAGAGAGGCATTAGGCCATTACATTGGAACTTTATATTTTGTTAATGGACTGATGAATGCATGTAGAATTCAAAATTTCCAATTTTCTATTTTTGAAGTGTATGTCAATAAAGTTGTTAAGATAAAATATAATTACAAAACCCTCATTGATATGTACATATTTTTAGTTCTTTAAACAAATTTCATTCTTTCTATTTATCCTATAAACAAAACGTTCAGTCAGAGTTTTAATTTATATAAATGTTTCTGTGTATTTTTAAAGAAATCATTTGTACTCTGTTTTATTTTTGTTCACATTTATACTATTTTGGATCAAATAGACGGCTTTGTGCAAACAGCCTAAGAGATTTACATGGAATTCCATCATCCTGAGGCTTTCTATTTCATTTTACTTGGGATAAAACCAGGGCACATTAAATTTTATGTCCTTAAATTTATGTTCCACCTAATGTTTTTTTAAAAAAATATTGATCCAATGCATGAATGTTGAGTTTGAAAAGTCCAGCACCCCACAATGGTAATGCATATGATATTTAGGTTGTTTTATGGCGTGATTTTCCTTTATTTTATATAAGATGTTGATCAGTGTCCACATTCATCCTCACAAGTTTGTGGTGGATCTTTTTGTATGTTGAGGCAAGATACATTTTCTCCAAGTCTTTCCAGAAAGCTTTGATGGTGAGACTACACCTTACTTCCCCAGGAGCCTTAGCCTCTACCCAGTGTTTCCAGGTAATTAGTACCTCTTTCTTAAGCCAATACATAAGTTAACGTTTGGGACAAGATGCCAGCCATTCAGAGATGAGCAGAGAGATTTTAGGACATAATATAATATGGCATACCAATGCTGTCCTAAAACATGGTACCCCGAGGAACCAAAATATTGCAAGCCAAGGTTGACTGAGGCAATATCAGTAAAATCTTTATTTCTCTGAAATGGCCCAGAAGGAAGATGCACATAGAAATGTCACATATTCTGGGAGATACCAGTAAATGATATGCTGTGTTTATTCACGTCATGACGTCATTCTGTCCCACTCACTTCTGTTACTTTGTGTTTTAAAAAGTGGAAGTTATTTAAAAAAATTCCTTAACACAAATCTTTAAATTATCAGCTATAAAATCTTCATTATTTTCTTTCTTTTAGTTTTATTAATTTATTTATAATTTTTGAGATGATTATTCTCTATATAGCCCTGACTGCCCTGGGACTTCTTCCATGGGCCAGGTTGGCAGAGTGCTGGGATAAAAGGTGTACACCACGATGCTTGGTTATTTTTCTTAAATGAAAATAGATTGTAGTTCTTTAATTATCTAAGAGAATTTAACATGCCATTGTTAAGCTGGAATAAATGCCAGCCCCTTGCATTTATCCCAGCCCCCAGGCCTGAGAGTTATATTGGTCTGGACTCCAAATCCCAGCATGCCAGGTCCTAACCCCTCCCTGTGGGGGGGTCAGACCACTCCCACAGGGCATTTAAGTGAGCTCTCAAAAGAGGAACACATGGTCTCCTTTTTCCCCCCTCACCGTGGTCAAGTTTGCGCCTCCCAGTTCCCTCTCGGGGCCACCTGAGAGCGCAGGAATCCTATTAAATTTGGATATTTTTAAATTTGGCTTTTTGTGATTTGGCTTAATTTGGGTTTTTTGCATCAGCAGAGAGCTCGTGTTAGGAAAAATTCCTAACAACCATTACTTAAATAAACCTGACTAATCACTAAGCAGCTTAAAAACTATGGGCTGTGCCAACCTTATTGTTTTATTTAGTATCTACTGAAGCTTCCCTCTGTCATGGGTTCATCAGTTCTTCTCTGGATTCCTGTCTTAGTGTGTACTCTCAGAAGAAATGGGATAAAAAGGACAGATGGGAGTATAAATTGTTCGGATTGTAGCAAGAATTCTAATTGGTTTTCATAATAAAAACCTAGAGTCAGATATCAGGGTAAATGCTGAAAGACCAGAGAAGTAAAGGAGCCAGGCACTAGAGAGAACTTTTACTTCTGCCGAGTCCTCAAACAAAGGTGAACGAGATCCTGTCTTCATCAATCTTCAGAATGAGTGTGTTATCCTGTCTCTACAAGTCCTTAGATGGAATATCTTGAGCTTCTGTCTCCTCCCACCTTTTATTCCTCTCTCCAGCCAGATTCGTTTCTCCCTCAACTTCCATTGTGTTGGGATTAAAGGCATGTGATTCCCAAGTACTTAGATTAAAGGTGTGAGCCAATACCTCTTGCCTCTGTTTCTCTTTGAGACTGGATCAATCTAGTATAGCCCAGCGTGGCTTTGAATTCATAGAAATCAGCCTGCCTCTGCCTCCTGAGTACTGGGATTAACTGTGTGTGGCACCACTTCTTGGCCTCTCTGGCTAACTAGAGGCTTGCTCCATACTCTGATCTTCAGGTAAGCTTTATTTGCTATAGTACAAACAAAATGTCACCACATTGCATTATTCAGACTTTGGGTTTTTATTCTCCTGTAGTGAGAGCTACCACACAGGCCCTGCGTGCATCAAAGTATGCTTTCTAGGGATACCCTTGTGCCATTGCTGCTTGGCTATAGAAGTGTCATCTCACTGAGGTTTACACTGAAGAGCTTAATCATAAAAGAAATGAAAGAAATGACTACAGCTTCATTACCTTCTAGAATGTTCTATTCATTTTATTTATATTCCTTTTGAAACTACAGATCCTAAATTTCATTGCAAGGCTCAAGAGAGCAGACAGGAAGATAAAAATGCACAAATGATGTTGAACAGAGAATGTCAAAAAGTAAAAATGTTTGCAAAGGTGCCTGGGTTGTTATCAAAAAACTGTATGTTAGCACCTCACTGAGAAGGTAGATTAATGAAGAAATGAAATACTGACTTTATCTTCCCAGACAGAATGATCGGACATATTTAAACACACCAAATTAGGATTTAAATAGAAGAGTAAAGTAATTCAGAGAGAATTACAGTAAAACTTCAACATTTGGACAAAATGTTGGAGTATGGTAAAGAGAAAAATAAAGATGAAGTCGGTACCATACATTAGAAAACATCAAGCCAAGCTATGGATTCAGCCATCGTAGAGAGCTTGGAGCACATCATGTGCAGAGTGCAGAGGCCATGCTCACAGCAGCTGGAAGAGTGTTACTGAAAGTGTCCTTTGTATGTCCACCAGATGACTGTCAGAGGGACAGAAGAGTGAAGATGGCATGAGAGTGCATGTTAGTGAACAGGAGAAGATACTCAGCATAAAAGTTAGACTTAGATTATCTGAGTTCAACACAATGTGAACTGAGAGCAGCGGGCAATGACTAAGAAACAAATGTGTCTCACTAATTGATCTTCTACTTCAACATTAATTGGTGTCATTGAATTAATAAAGTAAAAGGAAATGAATGAAAACATCTCTGTTACTGTCCTCACAACAGCATGCAAAGGCTTCCACACTACTTCCCTGGCTTTCAGGTTCTAAACTAATGTTCTATGAAGTATTAAGTAATACACGTTTTTGGTTATATATGAGATGATTATATATTAATTCAGGAAAATCAACAGTGAGCTGAGTTCCTTCCATGCCTCTGATTGCTCCCACCGTTCTTCTCTGTCACCAACTCCTCAGCTTTCTCTTGCATGTATGACAGTGCACCCAACTATATAATTCAGACTCATCTTTCACTATGTATTAAATGAGGTTATATTTATTACAGGATTGAACCTATGTTAATTATCATATGAGAATTATACCATTCTTCCTTTATACTAAGAAGGGTGATAAAGTAATTCCTAACATTGTCAAAGACATGGAAATAGTAGGCTGAGCCACATCGATGGTCACTGTTTGGATTTCCTTAGATATTCTTGAGCCAGTTGCTGATAAAGAAACTGCTGCCTTCTCCTGACTAACTTTAAACAGCTGCAGAACAATAGTTTATGCCTCTGGGAATTTTAATTTTGCGTGCTCATTTTATAGATTGTTTGAACACACCCCGAAATCATTTCCAACATTAAAAGTCTATTATTGTGGTTTTCATCACCTGACAGTTATTTATCTTGTCTAATACTGAAAGCATGATTCCCCTCCCCCACAACATTAGTTTTTATGCAGAAACAAACAGAATAAAAAATAAACAGCTTAGAGTAGATGACTATATTGTCCCTATTGAGTCCACTCTAAAAAGGAACTACAGCCCAATAAAAGAATCTTTGCAGGCCCCAATATAACTTTTTCATGATTTTCATTTTTCCTGAGAGCTAAAAATTTTGGACAGATTAATGAATCTCTGGGCGTACATAAGTTCAAGTCTGACACATCATACTCGATCAACAAAATACTCAGCAAAGATATCTTTACTTCTCTCAGGTTGTTGGCAGGTACCTGCCATTTTCAAAAGCAATTTTTAATCTCAGGATGTGTCAGAGCCTCTAGAGCATCAATCACAGCCTGTCCATCCCTTTCTGGTTGTGTTCATATAAATCTGAACAATGTCTCCATCCCTCTCTTTATCCCATTCAACTTCGTGTCAGTTCTTTGAGTTTCTGAGTTTGAGGATTATTTTCTGAACAATGTCAGAAGCATGGCCACATCGTGTATGATCTCGACTATAGAAGGGAGAAATGTCTCATGCTTTTATTTCTCTGTAAAATGAATAATGGTGTTATGACTGAGATAATTTAATCCAGAGTGAAACACAATGCATTTTTTGCATAAGCATTTTGGAAATAACGCAAATGAAGACATAATAGAATGTCACAGTATGATGGATGTCTTCTAATGTAATTAAATTTGATTTTGAAAATTTGACAAAGTGAATACTTGCTCATAATTTAGGCAGAAGTATTAAACATTAAGTCAGACAACCTCAGACACATTTTTGGAGAAATATTTTTTAGCTCTTCACAGACCACTTATTAAGATAAATGAATCTGTCGTATCATATTTATAACAATACATGATATTTTGATGTAAAAGAAACCAAATTTTTGAATTATCAAAAACTGTTTTGTCATCTAGTTTTAGTATGACTACATAAGAATTAAAATATACTTAACACTATTTCATTATAAAGAATTTTCAGTGGAGGTGTCTTAAATAATTTGTTGTTCTTTTAAACAGTATTACTTAGAATATGTGATTTACCTAATCAGCTTTGATAAATAAGCTGTGGTTATTTAGGATTTAATACTAGAGTCGCAGGACATTTCAGAATGATGTCCATATATCATGGAAGTATTGTGGTGAACATATTTGTAGAACTTAACACATAGCATTTAACAGAAGAGGTGAAGCCAGACATGGTGCTTCATGCTTATAATCCGAACACTGGGGCGATAAAGGCAGATGAGTTTCTATGAGTTCAAGACCAGCACGGTTTAAATATCAGATTCCAAGCTAGCCAGGGCTACATGGTGAGACCTTGACGCAAACAATCAAAGAGCTGAATATTCCATGGTTTTCCCCAAGCCTCACCATCAGAGTGTCAGTTTCTCTTAAGGACACAATCATGCTTTTGCTCTACTTTGAATTCTCTGTGTTCTGTATAGGCAAAGTCATTGTAGGACGTTTGTAACAAAGAAGCTGGCTCGCTAAAAGAAGTTATTTTATTTGCAGGACAGGTTAAATGCTCTTGTCTTTGTCTGCAAGGAAGCAGCACTCTCACACAGGACAGAAACAACTGTTCACTAAGTTATAGAACAAAGTATGCCTAAAGTGCTAAAATCTTCTTGTTGTTTCCTGTTTGTCTTGAAAGATACTTCATATATACATATTAATTTGTCTATATAGGGAATGAATGAATCATATCCACTGGTATACAATTAATGGAAAATTAATCATTTTGGTAAGAAACACTCTTTATTGTATTGCTCACCAAAGCACATTTAATTCTAAGCATTAGTGTAGGAAAAATTCTTCTGATGATGGCAATGGAATATCAAACCCAACTTAATACATTGGTTGAATGAGATGGCAGGCACAACCACAGGACCCAGAAAAAGATCATTTAAAGGTACTTTCAATGTATATACATATGACCTGAAACTTCAGAGTTGGACATGTCTTTGTACATCTGGCATCCTCACATGATGAATACTCTCTGCTCTCTATCACAAATGTCTGTCCTCTTCCCACATCCTTCTCTCTCACATTCATGTCCCACCAATATTACCTGGGATTGTACGTGTGATGGTCACTTTGAGAGCTAACCTCTGAGGCCTGGAGGACTTATAGAGTTTACATAGTTTCAGCAATTTTTGTTAGTCTTTGGGTGAGTTCTACCTTTAGATGAGGTAGATATAAATTAGTTATCTACCACCAAACTATTTCTTATAAACAAAAGCAACTTCCTACTGAGTTCCTTTTAATTGTCATAGGATAATTTAATTAAGAGAGTATACCTTGAAACACAATTAAAAATCAAGATGACTCACTGTACTTCTTTCTAATGTGTGGGGAGACAATTCCTAAAGTTACACTCATAACTTCAAATAAGATCAGGAGTTTAATGGAGACATGGGATGCTCAGAAGTAAGCGTCTTTAAAATATTCAGAAAGATTTCTCTTGAATTCTTAATTGCTCAATTTTGTAAATGCTCAATTTTAGCATTTAGTTAGGGCACTTAGATTGGGAAACAGATCCTGAGAAGCAGTTTTGCCCCAGGCTCAAATTCCCTAGGAAAAGGCTCAGTGGAATAATGTGGGCTGAGTACATATTCACATCTCTAGGATACTGTTTGTTGCATATGGAGGTTCATTCTCTTGACACTGTCAAGAGATGAAGACAACCAGAGATGCACTCACACTAAAGTCGCACTAAAACTTAAAGCTCTCTGCGGACAAAACAGAAACCACAAATTTGCTTTCAACATCTTTTATTATACAGTAAATTGGTAGCAAACAGCACCATCCCAACATACAAAGAAGTCCTTTAGCAAGCAAGTAACTCCATTGCATGTCCTCCAATGTCTCCTAACGTTAGGTGATACCCTCTTCTTTGATTTAACAAATATTGCTAGAAATTTTCAAAATGTCAGGTAATATGTTTATAGATTAGAATATATATAATCAGTGTTGGGAAACAAGGGCCGCGTGGGCTGCTGGCTCCAGTAAAGTGTATTTAGGACAATGCCTCGGATATACAAGAAATAAGATTACCAAAGATCAGAGGCAAGAATGGCTTAGAGGCTGGCCTAGAACTCATAAAGATCAGTCTGCCTCTGCCCCCCAGCCCTGGGATCAAACACGTGTGGTACCACACCCGGCCCTGTTTACTATCTTAAGTGAAATAGCCAGGTGGTGGTGGTTCAGGCCTTTAATCTCAGAACTTGGGAGGCAGAGGCAGGTGGATCTCTTTAAATTTAGGGCACGTATAGTCAAAAAGAGATAGTTTCAGGACAGTCACCAAAGCTATTCAGAGAAACTGTTTCAAAAAACTTACATACATACATACATGCATACACATATGCATGTATGTATGTATGTAAAAATCCCTGAGTTCTAGGCCAGCCTGGTTCTCAAACAGAGTTAGTTCCAGGACAACCAGAAACCCTTGTCTCGAAAAAACAAATAGACAATAAACAGTGTCATAATAAACCAAAAAGCAATGTTTTGAATGAATAATTAAAAAGCTGAGGAGTCCATGTAAGTTTAAAAATTAGTAAACAAAATTAGTGTTACTGCTAAATGAAATTTACTCTTCGGGTCACAGTGAGTAAATACTAACGTATCTATGATAAATGATTAGAAACAAGAAATAAAAACCATCTAGAAAACATGAAAAAAAAAAAAAGAATGGCTTAGAGGGTCAGGAAGACTTCCAAGAAATGTTGCCCTTGAATGTACTTAGAAAATTAAGTGTTTTCCAAGAAACAGAAGAAAGCCCTTTTCAGACAAAGGGTGCTGGCACATGGATAGCTGTGGGGCAATTCCCTTTGCAAAGCTCTTGGTCCTGGGAGCTTTCAAAAGCAGAAAGAGGAGATTGTGGAACTCAGAACGAGCTGTGGGCTGTCATCTTGTTACACTTTGGAAGAGGGAATCTCAATTGAATATTTTTCTCTATCAGGTTGGCCTGTGCGCATATCTATGGGGAATTTGCTTGACTGATAACCAATTTAGGAGAGTCCAGCATACTGTGAGTAGTACATCCCTAGGTAGGTGGATCTGGGTTGTACAAGAAAAGTGGCAAAAATGGGCCTGATATCAATGCAGTGGACAACTTTCCTCATGATTCCTGCCTCTGCGTCTGCTCAAGTTCCTCCCCTGTTATCTCTAACGAAAGACTCTAACATGTAAGTTGAAATAACACCTTTCTTCCCCAGTCTCGTTCATAGTATTTATCACAACAAAAATAAAACTAGACAACCTCCACTTGGAAATCCCCAAATCCTCCAAAACAGCTTGTTACCTTTTCAGGTATTTCATAACCATATCCTACATTGTACAGGGACAACCCATTTTCACTGTGAAATCAGGTTTGACAATGGTATCAACAGTCTGGACTCATCCCTGTCTGTTGCTGAGCTGGGTGCAGAATGCACAATGGTAATAAAGCAGCTCTCAGTTCAGACAAGTTTGCAATATGCTCTTCCATGCACACAGTGACCTCTCATGGCGCATAGCATGAGGTGATAGGATAGAAGCAAAACCTTCTTGCCTAAGTCCGCTTGACTGCCACATGCAGAATACCATAAGCCAAGTGTCTCAAGCAGGACAAACTAATTTTCTCACAGTAACAGGAACTAAAACTCAAGATTAGCACCCAGAACAAACAGATTCCTGTGAGGATTCTAGTTCTGGCTGGCAGCAAGCAGCCTTCTTTCTATGTGTCCACATAGAATTTTTCTCATTGCAAACATGGGGAGAAAAAAGTATTTCCCGTTTTATTCTTATGGAGCTATTAGTCACAAAAGGGCCTCTCTCTTGTAGACCAACTTAATGGAAATTACTGAAGGAAAATCTCCAAGGGGCGTCAGAATGGACTTAAAGCATCAACCAGCAAACTTGAAGAAGACATATTCAGCTCACAGCATTTCTCATTGGAGTTTGCTGTGTATAGTGAGGAGATCGATCCAGCTCTGTCTCTGTCCCTTGGTCAGTATAGACTGTTGGTAGACACTGAGTAATCATACCTTGGCCCTGAATTTGTGCACATGTTAGAGGTTATAATAAATCCTCCTTGTATTGTATGGAACATTGTATATTTTTGGTTTTCTTTGTTTGGTTTGGTGTTTTGTTTTGCGTTCTGAAACAGAGTCTCCAGGTCACTGTGCTGACGGAGAACTCCCTGCTGCTACATACCTGATCCTCCTGCCTCTGCCTCTTGAGGCCGGGAATTACTGTCCTACACCACTATGCATATCCTCCTATCTCACCCTAGGGAACTGGAGTTCAGAGCCTGTGGCAGTGCCATGTCTGCCTTTACATGGATGTTACACCCTGGGGCAATCACTTTTATCACTGAGCCATTTCCTCAGCCTGGAGTTGTTTCTAATGGGTAATTTAGTGGTTCAATCTTCTTGTTGGACATGAGATAGACTCCATCGACAAACGCTATTCCTATTGCTAGATTTTATTAATAGGAACAGTTGTGTGTGAATAATCACAGAATGACAAAAGCATCCTGTAAGACTATATATAGTAATGCCAGAAATGTTTCTACTAAGGTTAAGCACATCACATGTTAAACTCTGTTCTTTTTTTATATTTATTTATTTATTTATTATGTACATAATATTCTGTCTGTGTATATGCCTGAAAGTCAGAAGACGGCACCAGACCTCATTACAGATGGCTGAGTGCCATCATGTGGTTGCTGAGAATTGAACTCAGGACCTTTAGAAGAGCAGGCAATGCTCTTAACCACTGAGCCATCTCTCCAGCCCCTTAAACTCTGTTTTTACGAAGACAAATCAGTATCTCCTCTAGTGGAAAGACTTCCTCCTGTTTTCCAGGGATGTAGTTCTGCTTCAGAGTCTAAGGAGCAGCCTGTACTGCCAGCAACTTGGGAACTAATCAGTGTGGTGGCAGGTCATCTACGGGAAGAGGGAGATTTATTAAATTAATACCTACCAACATTTTGTCACTTTATACAGGTCCCTACCTGTTGAGCAAGTACTGCGATGAGAGATGAGGAAAAGCTGATCATCATCCAAAAAGTTTGGAAAGTCACAGACTCTTAGAACGTTTCCTTCTATAGATATTTGTTGAGGATGTTTTCCTGAGAATATCTTCATACTCTATGTGTGTTTTACTCCTGAAGTGATGTAAAATTCCTTGGTCACATTCTTCCAAGCTTATACTGTCTTTCTGTCTGTCCACAATGTCTTTATCTGTACAGTTTGATGTAATAAAAATATAAACTAAAATGTATAAACAACGCGAATAAATGTGTAAGCGTGTACAACCCCCTCATTCATAAGGATTTTAACCTATTAATTGATCGAAGGCCCCCTTAGAGCCTACTCAACTTAGTTTCCCATACCTAAAATCTGCACATTAGTAACAGATTACAAAGAATATAGTCAAATTGTAAACCCCACAATAAATTAATGATTAGCTATTCTTTTCCTTTTTTTTCTTTTGGTTTCTCAAGACAGTGTTTCACTGTAATTTTGGAGCCTGTCCTGGAACTAGCTCTTGTAGACCAGGCTGGCCTCAAACTCACAGAGATCTGCTTGCCTCTGCCTCACTAGTGCTGTGATTAAAGGTGTGCGCCACCACTGCCTGGCTGATGATTAGCTTTTCTACTGATGAATTGGGGAGAAATACAAGTAACAGCATCATAACAATCCCTCCACTACTACTTCAACTTAAGGCAGCTCCTCAAGCTTTGTTTGGGCAAACAGCTATCCTGCTCATCTTCCTCATCCATGTCATTTGGGGCTACCCCTTTCTGAAGCTGTAGGACTTAATAGAAGACTTTGTCTATGACAAATATGTTTGTGTAGGAACACTTGGGGCAACATGGAATGCTTTCATATTCATTTATTTCTGGAATCCTATGCAGTAATTATCATTCATTTCAGCAGAAAGTGTAAGTGCCGCACAGTATTATGTGTCTCATTGTTGAGTATGCTAGATTCTATCAAAGCCTAGCAGAAGCTTAAAATCTGCATTCTCGATGAAGATATCTGTGAATATAATAGGATCTGGAGTTTTCCAAAGATTATTCCAGCATCACCATTGACTGCAGCAATTCCTCCGCATTTTCCCAATGCAAGAAATATTTCAAGAGGATTCTCCTGACTAAACAAATAGCTATGGGGTATAGTAAAAATATGCTGTATGTCCTATTTCTGTATCTCATTGGCAGGTTTATGTAATATTTGAAATTTACATAGAGTTGAACCTCTGAACTAAAAAGCAGCCCCAATTAAATGTTTTACTTTAGGAATTGTCATGGTTCTGGTTTCTCTTCACAGCAATAAAAACCCCAGCTAAGACATACAGATAAGTTTGGCATTCTAGTACTCTCTTGTAGGCAATGTTCATCTTAATAGCACACATTCCTCCAGATAAGGAGACAGCAAGGTTATTTTTATGTCTATTAAACATATCTACTTTCATAGTTTATTTTGAGACTGAAAAGATAATTATCATGAGTTTGGTATAAAGTGAGAATATCTCTTAGTCTACATGCCCAAATCTTCAGGTTGCTTTACAGTTCAGGACATTAGGATAACTTTATAGACAGAATTTACAAAATCTAGGGGATTGGGTTTTATTCTATATTATTGACAGTTATCATATAAAATACTTCATATTTCTCTGGAAGAAGCAAGAAGGTGACTTCTTGGGGCCACACCGAACAATGTTTCCTCAAGGAGGTCTGCTTTTTTCATGATCACACCTGAATTTCGTGAAATAGCCCCTATCGAGAATTGAAGCATTGGCAGTGAGCCAAGAATAGCAAGCTGAGCTGAGTTTTCTTCTTCTTGGCCTCAATTTCTTTCCACTTATGCGTCCCAAGCCACACCTTAGTAGCCATCCCTAATATGTTTATCTCCAAATATATAATGATCTGTTAGTTATATTTCGATGGTGCTCTGTTTGGGAATATTCTCTGAAGGGTGTTACGGTAGCTGCCTGTTCGTGATACAGCAAACCAGTACTATTTCTACTCTGTGTTCTCTGGATTCCACTCCTTTGAGAACTGGGGAACCCAACTCCTAATCGAATTCTGCTATCAGCTCTAGCTTCTGAAAATAGAGTTAACAAATATATTCTCCAAGAAGATATAGAGAAACATGGATTCTCCAGGTTTTTCTAGAATTGAAGTTAGGGAATATTAGTATACAATGCTCTATATTCAACATCTCCTCAGCCTTCAGCCACCCTTCCAACTCAGTTTTTCCTGCAGGTCCCAGCAACTCACTTTCACCCATTGTAAGTCTGTCTTAAATAAAACATCCACACATGTTATTAATGCTCACTTGTAGTTTAAACTGACAGAAATCTTATATGTTAAGAGACTGCATTTATTTCAATAAATCTAACCCATTCTCAATTGTTGTGTCATGCTTCTTAGGCTACACCATTAGGACCTCTGTCTTTAATAAAGTCCTGGCTTTTCTTCATACAAATTGACAAGATCCTACAACTTCTTAACCAAAAAAAAAAAACAAAAAAAAAACAAAAAACAAAAAAAACCAAAAAACAAAAAAAAACACCCTATTTTCTCCTTGGTTGGTGTCTACACCTCTCCTTTTATATGTTACTGATATCCTACTCTTCCAGGAGACCTACGGAATACTCAGGTTGGTAAGATGAGGCTATATGATAAGCAAAATTTAGCAAAAAGGCAACTGGTCCAGTTTATACAGGAAGGAGACACATTCATTGCTTATGAAATGGAAATTTATCAATTTAGTCTACTTCTTCTCCACTATGTCTACCCTCTGCCTCAGTCCTCTAATTTTTCCCAAGAAGGTCCTGTTCTTGGTCAAAATTTTGGGCAGAGCTGTAGTTTTAATTAGTTTGGCAGTTTGACTATTGCTACAGTCAGGCTTCGGATTACATCCTATAACTTCAGGAAACAAGGAACCTCTATTTCTAAAACATCCATCTGAACATTGAAAATAGGATGCGAGATGATCAGCATTTCAATTTTCTGCCTACTATCTAGGACCTACTGAGAAGCGATATCATGTTACAAACAATGAAATACCTAGTATTACCATAGCTACTACATGTCATAGACAGTAGACTCCAAAGCTCATCTTCCGTCACTTCTTCCTTACCGAGGCTCACTGCTCATTGGAATTAAGGTGCCAATACTTGCTCATTATTTTCTATCACCGTACACTTAGATTATACATGCACTTCTAAAGCATATAAACAGGGGAAAAACCCACAATCTTGATTTTAAGTTTCTTTCTTGAGGCTACATCTGGTACCAATTACTCTTCTACTCTGAAAACAGATGGCACAATCTAATGGAAGCACTTTCGAGAAGCTTCATGTGGACAGCATTTTGGCTTAAGCAAACCAGCAAGGGACCCTGAAGCACCCAAGAGCTCTGAGGACATTGTAATGGAATATCAAGCTTAGGTTTGAAGTGAGAGGAAAAATGAACAATTACTAGAAACTCTTTCAGAAATCTATAGCAGCAGAAAAAAATGCTCACTAGTAAATCTATGTCTGCCAGTTTTAACTAAACAAAGGAACGAAAGGCCAGACCTCTTGTTCTATGGCTCTGTGTTTATCTCCCATTGGTGGAAAATGGTTGTATAATAGGAACATAGCCCAGACATTCCTGCTGCTCTAGAATGTATTGCAGTAATCTCACTCTCCACACACATCCTTTTCTATCCATTTGTGGTTAATAATCCTCGATCTCCTTGAGAAAACCAAGCTTTCAAAACCAGAGACTGTTCATGTTTCTCATGCATATTATCACTCTTAGCATCTTCCTCCAACTCACGCTCCCCTTTGCGTTTTCAGTTTCTGCAGTTTCTTTGGGTTATGTCCTAGATCTAAAGTTTTGAAGCTAATGAAAAACACACACACACACGTACATACAATGGAGTTCCATTACATTGCAAAACAAAACAACAAGACAAAAAAAAAGTAAAATCATGAGATTTGCAGGTAAATACATGGAACTACAAAATACACTAGCTCAGGTAGCCGTCCCACATATTCAAATGGCCCATGCTCTCTCTCACTATACTTGAATCTCTTCTTAGTATCTTATTGATGATTTTTTTCCAAGAAAAATGCATTTCCCTTTTCCTGTCTCCATCTTTATTCATTCCTTCCGTTATTTAATTTTGTTTAATGGATTTAAATAATATATATGTAGGAAAGGCTTCCAATGAAATATTGGCAATGCAGATTTGTTTTCTAAATTTCTAACTCACCCAACTGCATTCACAACACATGCTGTTCGATATATTATGTGTTCAAAACCTTCCCATCAAATCTGGCTTACTCATAGACATTTGCATCAAAATTAGGGGCAACACTCCAGTAATTTGGGTAAAAATATTAAATACTTTGTCTTTATTCAGCTAGAATCGGTAAATAACTGGTGATGTCTATCTTCCTTTTCTTTTATCCCATTTTTCTTTTCATATCCAAATATGAAAATGATCTAGTAAATGTAAAAAAATACTTAAATGTAACCTGATTATAAAATATTATAAAAGAATTACTGAACAGTATAAACGCAATCATCAAAGTTACAGTATATGTCTTTATAGTTTCAATTTTAGGAATAAAGCCTGCATAAGGCTACTATTGATCCCACTTAACAGCAGTAGCAAATAAATGTAAAAATGAATTTAAAAGAGGTTTGTAGGTAATAGTGACACAAAATCTAGAAAAGAACAGAAAAATCACAGAGGAGATTTTAAAATGTAACAAGTCTGCATCAGTTTTTCCCAGATTAATGCATAGATACAGTATGCTTATGATGGTATCCCAGCCTCTGTTTGTATATGTATGTGTGTTTAATTTGTAGGAGGCAAAATAGACTTTAAATTCTATAAGGGAGTGAGAGCTTGTTAAACAAAATGGTCAAAGAAAACTTAAAGACAGGCATTGCTGATTTATTTACTCCACACATTAACATCTTCTATGAAATACAGGCATGTAGACAGTGACATACTGATAGATCATGGACTATGTAGGCAATGGAAGATATCTACAGACAAATCCTCACTGATTTAAGACAAATTATGCTGCTTTCAAATTATGGTACTGAGCCCTTTCTTTGATGTTGTCTACTTCCTTTTCCAAGAAAATGTTTGTATTCCTACCTAATGTTTTATTTAAATCAATTAAATATCCATGGTATATCAAGTCCTGGATGCTAAATCTCTATAGCTTTTAGGAAGATAGATAAAAGTGAGCAGAAAGAAATTCCTCAAAGAAACAAAAATATGTTGATCCTAGGAGAGAAACTTACTGAATTAGAAGTTCTTAAACTCAAGAAGTTTGGTTTGTCAAAAATCACCTCTAACTAGACAGAAAAAAAGCTGGTAGACTGAAGGGCTTCTCTTTATGTTTGACAATTTCAAGTCTCCAAATGCATGAATATCCTTAATAACCAATCAGTAAGACACAGTTTGTGCATTACAGATAGGTTGATTCTTGTGGCAGACATTTCACACAAGAAAACATTTGCTTAAAAACTTGAAATTTACGGACTTTTAAGTACATGATAAATGGGATAATGCAACGTAAGATAAAAATTAGCACCATGGAAACACACCAGAATGCCAACATGAACACAATGGAAAATATTTTAACAAGGGCATCACGTTCCTGAAATTTTCATGAAGAACATACAAGTAGATACACCAATTATTAGATCTGAACCCTTAGTCTGTGCGGGAAAGTTACCAATGCAAAGTCATGCTCTATCTCAAAAATTTCTTGCTAAGCATGTGCCTATCACAATGTGCACTTATCTACCTAAGATAGTGCTCACCACCCCAACAAATGGTAGTCCTTCCATGGATGTTATCTGAGAAAACATGCCATAGCTACATGAAATAATGCCTGTGTGCAAAATGAAAATAAGTAAGATCTAATAACCTAGGATACAGTGAATATAGCTAACAAAATCAGAAAACAAACAACACACATGGGGAGGCTTAATTCATATAAAACACAAAAACTAATAGAAGTCAAGGTAGGACATGGCTCTCACAAACAGGAATACTTGTAAATTTAAGAGTGTGCCTATTACTTTCGATGATATCAGGAACTGTTTCATTTTTGATTTTATCTCAAAGCTGATTAAATGGAAACTTTATCTATGAAAATATATCAATCTGTGTACCCATTGTATGGCATGCTTCCAAGGTGCTGCTTAAAATTCAGTAAAAAGTTTTTGTTCTGTTTTGTTTTCTGTATAGGAGATGAAACTGCATTGAATTCATTACAGTGCACATAATTTTCATTGAATACCATATCTAACATTCATGCTCGTACCTATTTTTGTCTATGAATAATGAATTTTGATTTCATTAACAAACAAAATTCCAATCCAAGCTGTGGCCCATTAAACCCTATGTATTATATAACACAATTGAAGCAGGACAGCTATTTAATTTCTGATATTTCCATCTTTGGAATAAAAGCCAGAAGGTTCATATTTAAATATTTCTTTATTAGAACCACCCATGGTAAGAAAGCCAGCTCAACATGTGTGCCCCAAATCAATCCTGTCGCCAGTTTTTCTGGCACAATCAGAACACATAACCTTTATTTCATGAAAAAATTGTCTAATTTTTCAAAGCTTATAAAATGTTGGATATTTAAAGCAAAGACCCATTTTGGAGAATACCACGCATATTTCCCTATGAGACTTTTGTGCCAAATTTCTTGTAACAGCTACTAAATCTCTAAAAACATGGAGGAAAAAAATTCCCATAGTCTTTGAAACTCGGGAGCCATCAAATATGTCAGCATATGCTGTATCAAAAATGTTTAGATTAGGAATTCAAAATGGCTTTCATTTAAACATTTCAATAACTCTTATCCCACAAAATTACAGATAGACACAATGAGCAACTCAGATCTTACATGCTCTCATATTTGTAAGGAAATTCTTGATCTGTTAAACTATAAGGTTATCATTAGGTCAGATGTGAAGGAGTTATTGGGTTGACCCCACTTAATAATAAGAGCATCTTATTTCTGACCACATAAGTATAACATTTTCTACCATCCATGGTACTTTCTTACCTACTGACAGTCATGCTCCTGTTCCTGTATTCACACATATGCATATAAATGAATGTCAACCCTCTCCTTGTCATGCTGTCTTGTATCATATACATCTCTAACTCAGATATAACTTAAATCATGAAGCTCTTTAAATTATTGCTATTGTCTTTCTTTTGTGGGTAGGTGGCTAGGGAGAATTTACATCCAATGCAACATTCACATATGTAACAATAAATAAATCAGTTCAACAAAGTCTAATGACCCAAAATTTTCACTCACTTCTCTACAGGAGATGTAAAAACCCATTTGGACAATTAGAAGATGTCTTCAACAGTTTGAAATGAGCATAGAAAGCCTGGGTGCAGTACATTATGATTGAACATAGAATAGGAACACATTTATCAAAGGAAGAATCCTTGCCCAATTCTAAGAGCATCTAGAAGCTATACCTTCTGTTCTATACTGGGTGATTTATGTCAGCTTGACATAAGTTAGAGTCATCAGAGAGGAAGGATGTTCAATTGAGAAAAATGCCTCTATAAGATCCAGCTGTAAGCATTTTCTTAATTAGTGATCATTGAGAGACAGTTCAGCCTTCTGTGGGTGGTGCTATCCTTGGCCATGTGGTCCTGAGTTCTACAAGAAAGAAGGCTGAACAAGCTATAAGAAGCAAGCCAGTAAGCCTCTACATCAGCTCCTGCCTCAGGTTTTTCTCTGCTTGAGTTCCTGTCCTGACTTCCTTTGATGATGTACATGATGTGGAAGTGTAAGCTAAATAAACCCTTTCCTCCTCAGCTTGCTTTTGGCCATCATGTTTCCTCTTGGCAATCTAAACCTAAACTGAGACATAATCACCCAGAGAATGACCATAGCATATGTTTTCATGGAAAGTCTCACTGACTTAAGTTCTCAGGGATCAGAGATCACCACGCAAAAGGCACAAGTCACTATCATGAGCCCTTTCCTTAGTGTCCTTCATAGAACAAAAGCACAAAGCTGTTAGGAACAGGGCAACAAAAGGTATCATTTGAGGGCCATGGATAAAAACTCATTATATCTAAAAGAAAAGAACCAGAAAAGGAGACTCTATGTTTAATACTGAGATAGAAAAACAGAATCTGTAAGTCAAGACTCTGAAAATTCCCCTATATATGAATGAGGCTAGGGCAATCTCCATCCTTGGAAACCAGAGGCCTGAGTCCTGGATTGAACCAGAATATCAGAGCCTTCGCCTACCACCAGCCTAGGAATAAAACTGAATGCAAATAATAATTACAGAGAAAGTTAAAAAGACCAAAGTCCCTCTCTAAAGGTCAGGCACAACAGGTCAGCTAGCAACAAGTCCTGTCTTCTGATGTTGCAACAGGACACTGTCAGCTGCAAAGTACACACTCCTGAAGTGTGTGCAACAAATTACAAAATCAGTCACCCATTGTGTCACAATGCTTTAAATACGTCTGGGATTTTGTTAAGCTGCAGTCCCAGTTACCATTGGCAAAATGTTGCTGTCAGGCAAAGGTTGGGTCATGCCCAAGGGCGAAAAGTGAAAAAGAGATGGGTAAATCTCTACACTTCTTTCCGAAATATTCACCAATTGAAACATACGGAACACTGAAAGAAGCCACAGAATCAGAAATCAAGCACAGTCCAGTTTCCCATGATCCTCATTTAACCTTCAAGGTAGAATCAACTTGGAGAAGAAGACTCATGCTCTTTATTTCTTTTCTTTCTGTTTAAAATTTATTTTTGAGAATTTCATAGTTTTTTTGTAATTTGTGTTATATCCGTTGCCATCCACAACTGCTCTCAGATCCTTTTCTCCTTCACTTCTATTAATTTTATCCTCTCTCTCTCTCTCTCTCTCTCTCCCTGTCTTAAATAATAAAGAACAGAAAAACATCCACTAAAAGCCTTACATTCAAGTTTGTGTTTGTCATCTGCTCCTGAGCATGGGGTCTACTAGAGTGTTTAACATATCCTGTGCCACTACACTGATTAAAACTGATTTTTCTCGAAAGCTATGATTTGTGGCAATCTTCTTGGCCAGGGGTGAGATTTTGTGCATATTTTTCCTCCTCCATGTTGAGGCTTTTGTTATTTTGAGCTTGTTTTAGGTTCTGTGTGTGCTGTCATAGTCTCTGTTCATCCCCGTATCTCAGCCCCATTTTGCCTGAAAAATGCTGTCTCCTTAAGATCGTCCACCACCTCTGATCTTTCTCATCTTTCTACTCCCTTTTGCCAATAGATCTCTGATCTTTGAGTGAAGGGGAATAACAAAAATCCCATTCAGGCTGAGGACCCCAGAGCCTCCCACTCTCCGCACAGTGTCCAGATGTGGTTCTGTGTGCTAATTATCATCACCGCAAGAAGCTTCTCTAATGAGAACTGAGTAGTTCTCTAATCTTTGGGTACACTGACATTTCATTAAGTATCATTTTGTTATAATGAGATTTTTGCAGAATAATAGTATTAAGTTTCCTGGAAGGCCCATGATCTATCAAGTCTGATACTTTGTTTCAGTAATCATATCAAGCATTGGTTCTGTGTTACAGAGTGCTCCTGAAATTCAGTAAAAATGTAGTTGGCTACTCTAACATTTATGCCACGTGTGCACCTGTGGGCATATCTTTAAGCCAGTCATCACAGCCTGCCTGATTTGCTACTGGGTGAAACTGATAAAAACATAATCACCGATTTCCTTTTCAGAATTATTTTCTCTTCTCTTTATTACTTTTGAGATAAAATCTCTAGCTTATGCTAGCCTTGAACTCACTATGTATCTAATTAAGAGCTTGAATTTAGGATTCTTCTGATACACCCTAAGATCTGGAATTATAGGTGTCTGCCACCACACAGTTTGTGCAGTGCTGAGAACAGAAACCAGAACTTTGAGCCTACTAGGCAAACTCCCGAAGAACAGATCGTTATTTCTGTACTCAAGGAGTGAAGTTCTACATAAACTATGCTTAAAGATATCTGCTCTGGTGCCAGGCACACTGATACATACCTGTAACCCCATTACTCAAGAGGCAGAATCAAGAGAATCTCATTGAGGGAAGCCTGGGCTGCATAGTGAGACCCTGTCCCTTTTTCTTTTATCTTTTGTATACTGTAAAGCATGAAACAAGAAAAAATATTTGAAGTAGTGCATCTAACGAACAAAAGGTGAAGCTATGTTAAACTTACAACAAATATTCAGTGTCATACATAAATCAATCAGAAATAGAGGGGGAGTAAAGTAGAAACATGGGAAACTAAGAACACGGCAAAATACAGGTCTTAATCTATTCACATCAGCAAAGGTAAGAAGTACAAGGTGGACATTTCCTTTAAATGCAGGTTGCTTAACTCAGGAAAAAAAACATAGCAAAGTCAAAACTCATGCTACAGGGAAATATAGATGATACTAACTACAGAAAATAGGAACACTTTGACAGGCTAAGGGAAGGAAAGAGTACCCATATAAATACCACATTGAAGATGGTACAGCTATACAGATATCAGACAATGCAATCTTCAGAATCCATTCGCAAGAGATCACTAGGGAAATCAAGTGAGGAGAAGAGGGTTAGTTCATGTTGCCTGGATAACTAACCATAAAATACATGCATCATAACAGCAGAGGCTTAATTGCATGAGGTAAAAACCATATGGAACTGGGCTGTTTACCAAGATTTCCTTGAGAATGATATACCAGTACATGAAAACCATTGAATATTAAGTGGATCAAAAAAGACAATTTTTTTTCCAGTTTGGATTCATAACGACTACATCAAACTACAATGCACACTCATTCTTTTACTTATACATGCAAAAAGAAACTCTTAAAGATGGAATATGTGAGATAATGTTGAAATTATATAAAAGAAACTTTAAATTTAAGAGAACTTAAACAGGCAATTTTCTTTGAGCGTAATAAAATTCAATCATCTTTCAGTGAAAGAGAGATATCTGATAAAAGATGACTGGTGTGGGATTCCCCGCTGTATACTGTGAATACCATTAGTTAATAAAGAAACTGTCTTAGGTCTGTGATAGGGTAGAGTAGAGAGAGGAGGGGAAAACTAAACTGAACGCTGGAAAAAGGAGACAGAGTCAGGGAGAAGCCATGGAGCTGCCATTGGAGACAGATACACCCAGAACCTTGTCCGTAGTCCTCAAACCTCATGATAAAGTATAAAATAATGGAAATGGGTTAAATTAAAATGTAAAAGCTAGCCAATAAGAAGTTAGAGCTAATAAGCCAAGAAGTGATTTAATTAATAGAGTTTCTGTGTGGTTATTTCAGGAGTTTGGGCGGCTAGAAAATAAACAAGTGACCTCCTATTACAGGTGACCTCAGAAATTATTAAATGTATTTGAAAATAATGCATGGCAGGTTCAGAAAAAATTAAACCAGATGCATTTTTGTGGAGTTAAAATTAATAAAATACCTGAGTTTTGACTGCCACTAATACAGTAAAGGAAGGAATTTATTAGTTTACATGACTCTGAAAGTGGATTGCAATTACGTTTTTTAAAGCAATGAACTAGAAAACTGAAAAGTTAAACCTCAAGAAAGGAAAAGGTAAATAATTAATAATGAGAAATTATTGTTATATAAATGTATGAAATTTAGTAGATAAAAGTTGATTATTGTACAGGTTAAAAATTGTTGAGAAATTATTTTAAAACAAACAGTCAAAACAGATGGAAAAAGGGGGAAAGAAGAAACAAGTTCAGCTTCCAGAAGTGTAACTAAAGACAAAATGGAGTGATCGTGTCACAGAGAATAAAGAGAAAAACGATGGTAGCATTTTATTTTATTTTATTTATTTATTTATTTATTTATTTGGTTTTTTCGAGACAGGGTTTCTCTGTGGTTTTGGAGCCTGTCCTGGAACTAGCTCTTGTAGACCAGGCTGGTCTCGAACTCACAGAGATCCGCCTGCCTCTGCCTCCCAAGTGCTGGGATTAAAGGCGTGCGCCACCACCGCCCGGCGCATTTTATAATTTTTGACCATAAAATTGACAATTTTATATGACATTGACAAACTCTTTGAAAGACACAAATCACTTTCATTTTATAATAAATAACACAAATATTTCTAAATCTACTAAGAAAATTCAATTTGTAAGTAAAAGTTTTGCAAAAAAATGACAACCTCAGTTTCAGGCATCTTTACAAGTTAATTCTATTAAGATATTTTAAGAAAAATAGGTTATATTTTATATAAATTATTCCAGAATTTAAAGAATTAATACTTCTTAATTCATTTTATGCATCAAACTATATATGTGGAAGAAAGACAAAGACATTGGGAAAATATCCTAAAGAAAAGCACACTAAAAAGGGATAAAAATTCTCATATCTATGATGATCATGGGGTAGAGAGATTCAACAAAATACTATCAAAATGAGTGCCACAGAAATCAAATTATCAAAACATCAGGAAAGAAATGGCTTACTCCAGGAAAGTTATTTTTAAGATATTTTAACAATACCTTATAAAATCTGAAAAATGATACAAATAGTTTCAGTGTGGGCAATAGAATGAAAGAAATTGGCATCCACTCATCACTGGTATTGATTAAATGAGAAAGGAAACACAGAGCCATAAGAAAATGGAGGTGGTTCAAGGACGACGCCTTAATTGTGCTGAGACCAGACACATGGCGTGCTCATCATAAAACACTGATACCTTATGTACTGTCAGACACTGTGTGTGTTTGGGAAGGAAATAGTAAATCGCAGTTGTACACCAGTTGGAAAGGGACACTATTAATGCAAAACTTTGTGAGAAATCTATAAAACAATATGAAAAAGTAGTACACTTAGTAGTGAGTTAAATGAAGTTATAACGTACAAGGGGCAAGGTAGAAAAGCTACATTTACTAGGAAAAGAAAAATCAATAGGGAATTAAAATTAGTAATGCTATTTATAATGACCACCAAATATATAATTTATTTCTTCTATATCTATCACATAGTTATATATCCAGTATATATTCATTTATCAACATGTCAGACTAACTCAAACAAAGCTATAAAATATTGATTAATGAAGGTCCAAACATAAAAAAATGCAACTTTATTTTGTTCATGATTGCGTGGCATACCTATGAGATTGTTGTTCTTAGACTTTTGTGAAGATTTTATACAATTCCAATCTGACTTTGAGCAGGATCATGAGTGTGTGTGTGTGTATGGGTGTGTGTGAGTGAGTGTGTATGGGTGTGTGTGTGCATGAGTGTATAATGGGTGTGTTCATGAGTGTGTGTATGCTTTCAGGTGCATGTGCCCGTACCCTTATATTGCATTTATAATACTCACCAGAAGATTCAGAAAATGCTCCAATGTATAAATGTGGGAGACTGACTACAGAGTAACATGGAGAGGTTTTGGCTTGATGGTAATGTTCTATTATTCTTGTTAATGGTCATGGAATTGCGTGCCTTTGCCAAAACTTGCATAATTTTACTTTAAATACTATTTTCCTGTGTGTGAATTATATTTTAATTCTTAAAAATAGGGAATACGGCTTTTTACTCAACAGGCATCCACTTACATATCCCCCCATTTAATTTAGTCTCCTTCAAAATTAGCTCATTTTAATTAAGTTTAACAATCAGGTGGTATTAAATCAAATTTGAAATATTCCTTATTCATATGCTAAGAGTTAAGCAATTAAATTCTAAGTAAAAAGCTTGTTATTTTTTCCAATAAAATAGGTTAGATGAAGTCAGATCACATAAAAATAAGGGAATGCTTATTGCAGAGTAGCAATTTCAAGAATATAGCATGTAGCTGAAGTAGCTCACATTTCCAAACTTGCTTCCTTACCTGAGATTTGCATTCATGTCATTGTCTACTAGGAGCAATAGTAAAGCCATTATTCTTAACTCACTAAATATAGCTTCCTATTCAGTGACAGAGTGACAAGTAAAAATACATTAAAATCCCATGACTAGAACCTTCTGAAGCAATGCAATAAGCATACCAAAATTTTGCATAGCTATCTGCATTTATCTGACTGCAGTTAGAGGGAGAAGGACCCTTCTAGAGGATAAACAAAGAACTCGAAGGAGTCTAGTGGTTCTGGTCTAAGAATAAGTAGCATAAATGAGCACTATGTTTAATTACAGAACAAGTCACAGATGATAACCATGGGTACTATAACATTAAGGGGGCTATATAACAATAAGATATAAGTGAGAAAATTTTAAGCCCCTCAAATAGGTAGAGAAAACACAAACACCTTTAAATATCAGCTTTCATTATTAAAAACCCCTGGGAACTGTAGGAAGGAGACACACACATCTTCTTTAATAGTCCTCTGGGAATAAACATGCATACATTTACATTACATGCATCTGCTTTTGGTTCCTCTTCCTGATTCATCAGTCTGCAGCCTGCTCTACCCAAGCTAGCTCTTTCCAGAAGCTATTCAAAACACTCTGGCTGTCACAAATTCAACAGATAATTGGTCTTTTGGCCTTAATTGATTTGAAATACTCATCATTTAAAAATTAAAGGACAATGGACTTAATTCTGTAATGAGAAGAAAGTGGGGTTTTTAAAGGTTGAGTTGATGGGATTTAGAGTAGACAAATGAGCTATTAGCTCCCTTTATGCAATCTATTAGCTGTTAATGGTTTTAGGGACATCTGTTGATGATTCTGAACTTGATCAATTTGGGGTGCAACTTTACTGTTGGGAAATCCACCCATCCACTCATTCAGAAATTTAAGTGAGATTAATGCTTGCATGTCGACATACAACTTCTTGTTTTGCTTGTCAGCTTCTCATCCAGAAGAGTAAATGGTTATACAAGGATGGTGTTTGTAGTCTTGGTCTACAGCAGCACTTTGAAATTTTGAAAGTTTTAAACAAGTACAAAATAATTTCCCAATATTTCTCTGTAAAGTTATTAGAGTTCACACAACTTAAAAGTACAATTAATAAAGGGTAAAATAAAAAAGTTTATTATTATTATTTTGTTTTTGCTAAATTGTTCAATTATCAATAAAAACTCAAGAGTCAGATAATGGGATGCAAAGAAGTTAAGAAGGAGCGACAAGCTGACCTTCCTTCTCTTACCTGAGACGCAGCCAGAGTCTCTCCTCTATGCAAGTCCCAGACTGAACAGAGTGTCTGAAATCCAAGTCCCTGCCTTCTCCTTCCTGTCTGTCTTCCCTTTTCTATTCCTGCTTCTCTATGCCTAGTTCTGGCAAGCTAGAATCTGGCTTCACCCCTTAATTTGAAGTTAACTTTATCAACACAGTCTAGGAATGTCAGAGCGCAATCAAATATCACACAGCTTCGATTCTTCCAAACTTAAACACATAGTTTAAAAATAGTGTTTCATTTGATGTAAATGAAGCTCATTTTATCTCTAAATCTCACTCCATGGTGTTGAACAATACTCACTTCTTTACTCACTTTATGACAGCCACATTGTGTGAAGAAAAATTATTTGAGCCATTTCAAAGCCTTTACATTGAGGAACCTATAGACTGCACACTGTTTGCAGCTTTTGAGTGGTATAATCCCAGGGGATGGGTGCTTGAACTCTAGTAGCCCAGTGTATCACACTACACTCTGAAGGCTCATCTGAAGTCTGTGAGCTCACTGACAAGCGGTGAGGCTGCAATTCTGGAGTCTCCTACAGCGGAAGCAGGAGCTGGTTTTGACGTTTCATTCTGCCTTATAGTGATGAGATTTTGGGCAACTGCTTCTTCCGAGACTCACTTTTTTTCAGCCCTAACTTGAGAATTAAAATAATTACCAATCTGATTAACTTGTGAACGGAATAAAACAAAATCTCCAAATTCGGGCATATTTTATGCATTGTAGTCATCAGGAGGCAAGTGGATATTAAGTAAAAATTTGTTTCTAGTCTAACTCTAGGCATGCTCCTCCAAGCCCTCCTCCAGAACCCTCTGACCTTAGGCTTCACTGTCCGTTTATGTGTGGCCTGGAAAGCTCAGTTTTACAGGAGATCTGCTCAGTCATATTAGGGAGAATTCTTAACCATGGCATCAAATCCATTGATTATACCTGAAGTTTAGGATTGTCCCACCCTGCCACATCCTCAGCAAGGAAGGTCATGTATTCCCTGGAGATTTTCATCCTCTACCACCACCATCACTCAGCTGGTATCGTGGCTTTAACCCCTCCTTTTTGTGTGTGAAATTTGAAACAGAGCCCAGTTCTATGCTGAGAAATGTTTTCTTCTATTTTTTTCAGATGAAATTTCCCATGCTTTAATTTCCTTCATTATATGTGCACTTTTTTAATTTTTAAAATTTATTTATTTGACATCTCTATTGCAGTTTCCCCTCCCTCCTCTCCTCCAAGTTCCTCTCCTCCACCTCCTCTTTGTCCCTGCCTAAATCCTTTCTTCCTCCATTTTTATTCAGAAAAGGGAAGAACTCCTATGGATATTAACCAAACAACACATCAATAAGTTGCAGTAAGACTTGTATTAAGATTGGGCAAAGCAACACAATATGAGGGGAAGGGTCCCAAAAGCCAGCAAAAGAATCAAAGATAGTCCCTGCTCTCACTGTTAGAAGTTCTATAAGAAGACCAAACTATGCAACTGTCACATATGCATAGGGCCTAGGTCAATCCCTTGCAGGCAACCTGATTGCAGTTCAGTCTCTGTGAGCTCCTATAAGACCAGGCTAGTTGATTCCGTGGTTTGTCTAGTGATATCCTTGACTCCTCTGGTTCCTATAATCTTTCCACTCTCTCTTCAGCAGGATTCCCTGAGCTTGTCTGTGGGTCTCTTCATCTGTTTTTGTCAATTGCTGGATGAAGGCTTTTTAATGACAATTGGCCTAGACTATTAGGCATCATTACATTGAGAATATTATTTTGTTTATTCATATTCCACTTTTTGCCTACTATCTACATCTTATTCTCTTTAAGGTCATCAGGTTACATTTTTAGTCTTCCTGCAAGATATGAACATAGATCATTAAAATCAAAATTAGTTTAAATTTGCAAAGCACTTCATGAGAATGTCATATTAAATGATGTAATTCATCACCGGATTTTAAAAGACATTGTACAATGTCCAAGTACATATGTAAGGCTTACACAGTGAAAGGCTATAATACAATGAAACAGGCGCCCTGCTTTCCCTAAGGATTAAAGAAAAATCTAAAGGCGAGTACTAAAATATTTGGTGTGCGAGCGCATGCATGGGTGTATTGTCCTATGTAAGAGTTAATGGGATTTCATGTGGTTCCAAATAGTATCAGGAATGCATATTAGAGCTCAGGTCTGGCAGTAATAACAGGATTGGATTGATAAAGAGAGACTTCCCATACTAATTTTGTAATTGTGAGTTTGTAAAATATCCACAAAATATTTCATAAATACAGAAAATAATTATCAAAGTGCTGGTGACACATCAGAGGTGTAGATATCATAACAAATAAAACCAGTATGCATAGAGTATAAACAATTATTAAATACACCATCCAGTCATGTGTGATAAACTAAGACATACGTTTGGATTTAAGGTTACCAGAGAAATGATCTTTCTGCCTCAGTATCCCCTGCGTTAGAGTGAAAAAGAGACAGGATGTTATATAGAAGGACCGAGTTTGTCCTTTCGTGAGGCTAAGACCATCACAATAACGGTAGCAAGAGGTAACGTAAGAGCTCACCTGCTCCTGAGGCTTTTAGAATTAATGCCCTATGGGACAGGTGGGATGGTCCATGCACTTTCAGAATTTCCAACCTCTTCACTTAAACTCAGGGAGTGTGCTTCTAAGGAGTGTTCCCATTAGAAAGAGTGGTAGGTATCACCGGCACGCAAAGAAGAGGCTTTCACTTGGGCAGGGCTTTCTGTGAATCAATACTATCATAAAACAAGCTTCTACCACAAGTACATAATTCAGTCTTGCTTGAGGCCATGTCAAGACACCTGCTCGTTTCCTGAAAGGGGCCCTAAATACAGAGACCAACACAGTGCTTTTACGGTTTCCCCCAACTTGGTAGACTAAAGTACCATTCAGCAGGCTCCTTAGAGAAGCTATTATGGAAATTAAAATGCCCTTTTAAAAGTCAGCTAAGTCCCTCCTGGAACCTTGCTCCATCCCCTATGCCATCTTGCTCTAGGTAGAAAGGAAAGTGCTTGTGGATAATGTGCATTGCATGGGGAATAGCCGAAGCAATGAATTGCTTTTAGAGTTGATTAAATGCTAAAATGAAGCTTTTTGATAACCGTGAGAGCTGACTATTGTAAGTGTACTCCAGTGTCATGAATATTACTGCTAATACATGATAAGATTTTTAAAAGGACATAATAAAGTGTAATAAAGAATAGATCACTTCCTTCCCTTTTGAGGGTTAGAAAGAGCTATTTGGTCTTTACAAGACGGCAAAAGGGAAGTTCTTTTAAAGTGAATGACTTGGCCAGGGAGGTTGTAAAATGAGATTAATAGCTTAAAGGAATGGACCGCTCAACAAGCTGTGATGAGGTTAGAGATATTTTAATATCAAAAAAGGGGATTTAATGGGAATGCAATTTAATTCTTGTGGTCTGACAGTAACAGAAACTGTTGGTGATTAATAAGAATGGTCACTTATTTCTCTGTGTACATTGCCTAGCCGGGCA
This sequence comes from Chionomys nivalis, assembly GCF_950005125.1. Lineage (NCBI taxonomy): Eukaryota > Metazoa > Chordata > Mammalia > Rodentia > Cricetidae > Chionomys > Chionomys nivalis. The sequence continues at coordinate 56,832,626 of NC_080103.1, read as the reverse complement.
GACTGTGACACCAGTGCATTATAGTGTTGAGTGCATTAAATGCACACACTAGCCAGTAGGACTAACAAGGAAAAGAACTATTATACTGTGGGTCAATTTTTCAAGTTATACAATGTATAAGTTGCTCTGTACAATCTCAAATAAATGTATTTCTTAATACTGAAAATGTAATAATATAAATGACTATATATAAAAAACTTATTAAAAAGATATTTACGTCTTAATAAGTGTGTGTGTATGTATGTGTATGTGAGTATGTATATATATAATTTTGTGAATAAAGCTGAAGAGACGGCTCAGTGGTTAAGAGCCTATGCAGTACTGCTCTCAAGAATGATTCAGATTCAATTTCCAGTGCTCACATTGGGCAGCTCACAGTTGCCTGTAACTCCAGCTCCAGATAACCATGCGCCATCTTCCAGCCTCAGTCAGCATGACACTCACACGCAATAGCCCACATAGAGGCACACACAGTCACAATTAAATAATAATACTATCAATTATTGCTAATATTTTATCTAAATAAGTGATTGTGTTGCCCAACATATGCTGTGTACATTTCTCTTTCCTTGTTTATATTACTTAAGTATTTTATGCAATGTTTGTTAGAATACTATTTATGACAATTGTCTAAGTTTCACTAGCAGTCATTCATTATCTGAATACTTCAACAGCGTTAGTATTTCATTAAACCACTGACACAATGTGAAATGTTTAGTACACATGCTAGAACTCAAACTCTTCCTTCTCTGATTTTAAAGTCCAATTCATGTGTTTGTATACATGTGTATAGTTGCATTGTGATATAATATCGTTAAAGCAATTGATTTAATTTGTTAATCAGGCACTTAATTCCAAAAGTCTGTAATCTTATTTATGATTTTAATAGGCAACCTCTAGTCCCCTCCTTTATTGTGTATTTCTCCTACTGGCAATAAGTTTCTCTTGTTTCTTTGCTTACATTGTTGAAGATGAACAGAATCTTGAAGGACAAATAATCTGCTCTCTATCCCAGTAGCTTAGCTCTTAAGTTATCCCTCTTGGAATTGTGAAGTTGACTTAACTAAAAGAGGAAAAGAAGTACCCTTTGGTGGAGACAAATAGTTCAGTAGCAGCAACAATAGATGGGAGCTGGGGAAGCCAAGTTACCTTCAAGGTAAAAGCTGAGTCTCCTAATGTCTTGGACTTCTACCCACAGGTACTTGTCTTCCAGGGTGTTGCTGACGCTAAAGTTCTGAATACTCTAATATTAATTTTCCTCGAATTTGGTAAGATATCCAAAACAATCTCAAATCAAGGTATCTATAAACACATGATTGTGTCACCCAAGGTAAAAAATTCAAAACGTATTTTCCCCTTATTTCCAAATAAATGGACAGCAATCATTGTTTTAGTGAATAGCAATATTAAAATCCAGATCCACATACCAAAGACTCATTTCAATATCACAGTCACAGAAGAATTCTTAGCCTGCTTTGAAAAATGGAGAGACTATATGTTGGATTTATATTTCAGAGGAAACTAGTGTCAAGAAAATCAGGCTCCATGCTGTACAACATCATGCAATGGAAGGCTTCACATTCAAGGGCAAAGGAGAAAGATTTGGTAGCATAGGCTGGATGTAGATAATTTCCTCAAACCATGATAGCTGAGACTTTTGCCTCAGTCTCCCAAGTACTAGAATCTATGCCAACGCTCTACTAGATCTTTTTTCCTGGGTTGCTCAGTTCTTGAACTGAATGTATCTACATGCATTTGTACCTTGTCTGGTCCATTCCTACACAGAGGTGAGACAGCCTGCTGGGATCATGTGTATCAGGTCAGCAAACCCCTGTTTGAAATCATTGTATATCACATCCAGAGGAAAAACACACTTTTCTCCCAATTGAAGAAGGTGTTTCCAAGCCAACCTTCACGCACCTTGCACTGTTCCCATCGCACTTGTTTTCTTCTGTCTCTGCCGCAGCAGCTCTCCTAGCATCCCTGGACACATTCAACTAGTTCTTTCTGTAGCAACCTTTCCACTTTAACTATGAGTGGAAGGTGTATTTGGGAGAGTCAAAGCTGAACTTTGAATTCACATTCTCAAAGGCATGCCCCCTATTTCACTGTATTTTAAGGTTTCTTTAATTTGTTTTGTCTTTTCTTAAGAACTTCCTTTCCCTGTTTTATTTCTATTCCTTACTTTTAACTTGGCTTATATCATTTTAGAATGTTTATCATTTTTCTTCTATCTCAGGCTCAACTAAGTTTGATCTTGTGATGCTTACTTTTTGTTTTTAGCCGTCACACAGATTCTCTGGCTCAATAGATGCCTTGTCTTTTATTAGAGTTTGTCCAATTTTTAAATATTTCCTATATAAAAGTATATTTGGGTTTTGGAAGACAGCTCAGTAAATAAAACATTGTCATGCAAGCGTGAAAACCTGAGTTCAAACCTGTAAAAATCATGGGAGGCAGAAACCACACACACACACACACACACACACACACACACACACATCTAATAACAAGAAGTCAGAGACAGGAGTCCAGGAATACCCAGATGCAGATAGCTAACTAGTGACAGTAGAGCTAGCTCACCCAGCATTGTGATGGAAAGCAACAACGAGACTCTGGTAGAAAAACCCACATGTGACCTCTTGCCTAGTGTTATCTCCAATGTACCACACACTGCACTCACATACTTGCACACACACACACACACACATACACACACATGAGAGAGAGAGAGAGAGAGAGAGAGAGAGAGGAAGCACACACACATAACACACACACAAATTTATATACATAATTTTGTCACAATTTAGCTTGTGCCTATATATTTTAATTAGCTTTTTCTGAGACTAGTATATTTCTATCTACTCAGGATCAAGAATTACACACTTGCTGTTCACTTACAGAGACTGTTTGCTACAAGAAATTTTAGCCTGTCTTTTTCAAATTTTCATTTAGCTGTAAGTGGATTCTCTGCTTACAAATGTGATCCTTTATCATTATGTTAGACAATAATAAGGAATATTTTACAAAACAAGCTCATTGTCACAGTACTGACACTAATAAATTGAAATAAATAAATCTAGACACAAATATTTTTAATCTCCATGATGGGGATAATGGAAACAAATTGATCCTTAGTGCATTTTTCTTGGTCCCATCCATCTGTCTCTACTGGTGTATTTGAAATATATGCCTAGAGCTTCCTTTAGCTGTTTGCCTTGGTTGATTTTTAAACCTTTAACAACTGGTATCTTAGTTTATTTTAACCCCTAATGCAAGAGTATTGTATAAAATTCCATTGCTACCTTCAGTAACCAGGACACACTGTGAAAAATCATTAAATGGCATTAAATATTGTAGTGATATTTCATTTGTATTTTAATAAATAAAGCTTGCCTGAAGATCAGAGAGAAAAACAGCCACCCTGGTCAGCCTTACATTGGTGACACACACCTTTAATCCCGGTAGCCACACTAGTTTGTCATAGAAACTGGGTGGTAGTGGTTCATGCCTTTAATCCCAGAAGTAGAGCAGATTATAAAATGGGAGGAATCGGATCTCAGGACAGTCTCATTCTGAGGCAGGATCACCATTTTCTAGCTGAGGTAGAGGTAAGAACCAATGGCTGGCTGCTTTGCTCTTCGAACCTTCAGGTTGAACTCTAATATCTGTCTCTGAGTTTTTATTAATCGTGCTAAAAATTTATTTGGAAAGAACTTCCTTTATTATATTTATTTATAAAACAATTAGTTTTTTTTAAAGAAACTATCTTTCTGCCAGAAAAGAAGGAAGTAAAGAGAGAGTATTAGGGATTGCCCATAAACTTGCTTTATACCACACTATCCAAAGGCACTATTACCTACCACTACAGAAACATGATGTTTCTGGCATCATGTTCCAGATAGCCCTTGTGTGGATTTGGGGAAACATACATAGCTTCCCTTAACTTGCATTTGTTCTTTCTGTCATCCTTGTGTTCTCTGAAGATGTAAACAGGTAGACTTCTGCAGGCAAATAATTATGTCTTTGTTCTTGGTGTTTGGTTCTGAAGAACCAAACCTAACATAGGACAAATATTAAATGTAATATTTTATAGAATGGATAAATCTGTTCAATAGAACAGAAATATTTTCCTCATACCTTGTCACGTAAGTGTTACTTCTTCCTTGAATCCAAAAGTTATTTTAACATGTATCTACAGCTTGATATATACCTGATTTTACATAATCCCCAAGTAGTTGGAATAATTAGTTCTGCTGAAATCATAGCAAATTTTTAGTAGCAATGTAGAAATTCAAGATAATCTGCTTAAAAAGTCTCATAGTAGATAATTCTTATAATAGTGGGTGCCATACAGCAGCTACAGACTACAGACTTGCACTGATGAGTGGAAATGTATTCCTTGTTATGCTGTGGAGCATAGGAGCTAAGTACAAATCCTAGTTGCAGTACCAGATTGGTTCTTGTCATATTACAGTGTGTTAGGATTGAAAATACTACTGAGGCAGAAATGAACTCTCTGTCCAGATATTAGAATAAGCAAACAGTAGATTCCTGAACTGAAACATATCTTGGATCCAAGTGTACCTAACACAGAGTCTAAAGCAGAGCTGTTGGGCCAAACCTCATTTACTTCATCCTGACTGCTGTCAGGCCACACATGAGGACACAGCCTTGTTGGAACGCTGATTTCAGCGTAGCTTCCATGAAGTGTGCTGTGGCAGTAGGTGTTTAATACAACTTTTGTGGGAGGAATTCCCTAAATGAAGGAAAGAAAGATACAGTGTTCCACACTTGGGATCTGAACACTAACAGGCTGTGGCTGGAAGAGTGTCATGAACTCCAGGCCACACTAGATGACGAAGTCAGTCAGAGACCAGCCTAGAACAGAACAAGAGGTCTTTTTAAAATTCCCCCTCCTCAAAAAAGAAAAAGAAAAAAAAGAAAGAAGAAGAAGAAGAAGAAGAAGAAGAAGAAGAAGAAGAAGAAGAAGAAGAAGAAGAAGAAGAAGAATCTAGAATTCTGAAATCAGATGGAAAACTCTTAACCTGTGAGAATTTATGTTGATGTTCCTAGCCACAGAACAAATTGCAGGCTGCAATTGGCCTTTTGTGATTTAGCGGAGTTCTTAGCCACAGGCTAGGTTTGGAAGAGGTCTAGAGTAGTCCAGTATGCAGGGCATTGGTTTTCCTTTCCTGTTTATTCTGATTCTAATCCTTGGTGGATTTCTTTGTTTTATTTTTTGTTTTTCCCTTTTCAAGGCCTTTCTAGACATTTTCTTTCTTCAGGATCACTCTGATAAGTAAACACTACCTTGTGTTTGGCTGGTAATCTCAGCTGTTTGGTCTGTGGGTCCCATGGATAAATTGTGCTTCTCTAACAATAGTGCCAAGGTTTAAGATCCTATTTTAATTCATTTAGTTCCTTCCACTGGGCTGAGACAGTTCTAAACATAAAAGAAGGTATTTTGTAGAAATGGCTAACATCCTATAATTTGCCTGCAAATTCTCTTTTACGACTCTTATTTTGCAACACTAGTTAAAAATCCCCATTAATCTTTTGTTTGCCTTAGCTTAGGCAACTTCATTTTCATTCAATTTCTTCATAAGAAATCTGTGGCTGACAAACTTTTGCTTAGTTAAAGTAGGTGTCAACTAACTAAAACTAAAGTGAAAGTCAGTCTGTAGACAGAAGTCAAAGAACATGAATAAAAACATGTCTCCCAATTCCCCGCATTTAGTCCTAATAACTTCAAGACAGTGGCCTCTGAAACTCTCTTTGCATCGAGTTTTTAAAAGATCCTGTCTGATCTGATATCCGTGTCTGCTCTTTCTTATGATATGTTATGCTGGTGGCTCTAAATCTTTGTTTGGTTTTAGAAACTCATGGCATATTTCAATTCTATTTATACTTATTTATATTTCAAAGCAATGGCCTAAAGAGAACTCAGCACAGTCTACAAAATAAAATGGTGTGCTTGGGCATTTATCAATGTCTTTGCTGTCAAACAAGTCAATGAAAAGCTCTGAAAGCAAGGATGTAGTAAAGCTAAAAAGAGCCAAAAGAGCAAAGCTCAAAACTTTGACTTTCTGTTCCTAGAACTCCACGGCATATGGACTGCAGTGAGCTGCGACTTTGGAGTCATGAAGACCAAGGTTTATGAAATCTCTCCAGCTGTGAAAAAGTCCCTTATGGTATCATGATTGTGTCTTTAAAAAAAGATAAAGTTAAGGTTATGTTCAGATAGACTATGAATAACTAAGGAACTAAAGCATTTAAAAATTTACACCTAGCATCTGGCACAGTCTTTGTCCATCATGTGCCCATTGGTGTGAACACTTTGCTATGGAACTTTCCTTTTTCCTGTATTTCTAGGACTGTAGTCATTTTAGGAAAATAAAGTATTTTGTTGTTTTTATTTGTGTGTTTTGATTTGACTTTTATTTATTTGGAGTGTCTTAGAGTTTTTATGAATATATAATTCTGTTTTTATAATTATTCTTGTGTTTACCTTTATGACAAAAATTTTGCTATTTTGGAACTGACCCCTTTGGGGGTGAAGTCAAGGGGAAATTAGATATGGGTGAGTGTCTCAGTCCCAGGTGCCCCAGCAAGGTCTGGAGCAAGATACATATGCTGCTGTAACCAGGCTAGCTCAACTGTACATCCAGACGATCTGCCTCAGACTCTGTAAGAGGGGAAGAGCTGAGCTTGCAGCCATGGAGCCTAATGCACTTAATGAAATCTAGAGAAGTCACAGATGGACTAAAACATTCAGGGGAGACAGGAACAGTCAGGTGAACTCCATACTGGAAGCAGATCCTCTTCAGTGTGTTTTGAAAGATCAATTCAAAACCCCTTGTGAAGCGGTTTTCCCAGTTCAAAGTAAAAACAAATGAACAGACTCTTTAATGTCTTGGAGGAAGACAGACATGGCTTTATTTCTTTCTCCTTGGTCCATCAGGAACTGTGACATAAACCACCTTGCTACCACAGTGTTCAAACAACTGCCCCTTCTCTCTGTGACCTTTAAAGGACATTTATTTAAATACAGAGAGGGGTATACCTACACAGATGGAAGACTTAGTAAGGAACACACAATTTGTATGGGCTACAGATAAATTTTTGACTTTGTAAAAATTCCTCAGAGTTTAAATCCTTATACTCTAAATATGTCTACCCTGTGTTTACAAAAATATCTAGCTAATTTAATACATGACTTAATGTTTCTCTGACTTTGGGCTGTTCCCTCTGGAGTCATAGCGAGAGTGAGACTTAGTGGAAACCCACCGTTAATTGGACGGCACTGAAACAAAGTGTGAATTTTAAATTATTTTTATAAAAGCAACCATGTGCCAGAAATAGAAAATAGAAAGCTTAATGCTTTTTAAATTATGTACTTTTAATCGATATGGAGGACACACTTTATCACCAAATACCTAAAGAAAAATGAACACAGTAATTTTCAAATTCCAGGTGTCTCTCAGGTCCCAGTATTCTTTCAGGTCAGGTTAAATCTTTGTAGGTGATTTTTGTCTGAGACAAAGCAAAGGCTCAGAAGCAGGTCTAAGAATTCTGAGCGGCATAGCTTAGCCTGATACAGGCATTACATACTTACATTTCTTCATAAATCTTAAGGACATCAGTTGTCAGCCTGTCTGGGCTAGGCACTGGTATTCAGTTTCTGGTTCCTGTAATAGCCCAGAAAGGAAGATATGAACTATAAGAATTGTTAAAGCAACAAAAACGCCTCTGTGTGTTTTCTTTTGAGAGGAAAGGTAATTTGTTAAGAAACCTCCTTGACAGGATGATGGAGCGTACTTCTTCTGTTTTTTTCCCACCACGAAGAGCCCTGAGAATCAAAGGCAAGCCAGGCTTGCCGTAGTGCATTGACTGACAATTAGATTTTAAAACCCCAGGAAATAGGATCTTATAATGCTACCTAATGGGATTCTGAAATAAAGTCGACTGCTCTCAGGTAGCATCAGGTAGCAAAATTAAAAGAAAAGCACAGAAACTCAATTATTACTGGAACCGGCTCGTTAAGTCAGCTGCTGTCACAACTAGAAGCAGTTTTAACTCCATAGCAATATTGCATATTTCAATGCCTTGTACCATTAGAGATTATTATGCTTCATAAAGTTAATAAATGTAAATCAAATATTGGCATTCTTTACACATGAAAATCTTTGGAGGCTTATTTGCTATAAACCCTTCTCCAAAAGCTGCATAATTTCATTAAGATGTCATGACAACAGGATTTGAATGTGATGACTTAATAATTATCTGCTATTATTAGAACCACATATTTTTGAACATTCCACAGTGCTCCATAGAATTCAGGTATTGATGAAGCAGTTCACAAAGTAATCATTCTAAGGAGAGCGTAGACATTCAATACCAGCAATGGAAATGTAATAATGAAAACCATGGCTTATTTTACCATGAAATCTAATGCCCTGACAACAAAGGATATTAATGTCTAACATTTGTTATTTGACGAAAAAGTTTCCCATTGCATTGCATTTCTTTCCATAATTTCCCTGTGCTTCGTTAGTAACAGTGATCCAGAAATAATGGAAGGAATTCAGATGTGTCCTTTACACCATTCAACAGCAACTAGAAATACACCAGAAATATTCAGAGGAATTTATTCTTGTAAACATTTTCAAAGGGAATATAAGTGAGTAACGTTATAAGTTACAACATACTAAGTAGCTGTAGATGTTGTCTTTCTTTTGAAATTGATAATATAAAGAGTCAAAAAGAAAGCTATTTCCTTCCACAAGAAATCAAATGAGATGGACAAACAGGACTGTGACCACTGTAGAGGTCTCTCCTCAAGATCGAGGTACTGGCTCTGCATTCATCAACCTTGGTTTGTTTCAGAGGACAGCTAGATTTTCCCAAGTTATAGGAAGATATATTTTGAGCAAACTCCACTGCTAGGTGTGCCCTGTTCCCTTCCACAGAAGCAGAGGATGTAAACAGATGAGATCAGGGACTCTGTGGATTTAGCAGAGTCTAGGTGCACCCCCGGCACATGTCCTAACTTTAAAATATAGATCATTGGAGCCTATCTAATTTCAACTTGTTATTAATTCTTTATTCAAGAGACCAAACTCTTAATGAGCTTTTGCTAAATTCTGGGAAGCAGAGAGTTTCCAAAAAATTATTTTTCCAGACTTGAGAATAGAAAAAAAATCCAACAAATTGAGAACATTTGTTCTTCCCTATGATGTCGGAGATCTAAGCACACAATAGTATTACCAGAATATACCATAAAATTAAGAATATTAGAATGCATGAAAAGAATTGCTGTCATTTTCAAAATTCTAGATGGATATAACACAAAAAATGAGATATGAAAAATAGTATTTTCTTCCTTCAAGAATAACACAGAACCAATGAAACAGAATTAAATAATGGGATTAATGCCAAAACTATACTCTGGTGTTTGAGGCTTAAATCATTTTGATAACAACAAGAACTACTTTCTGAGTGTCAATTGAAGAGAAATGTAAAATTAAGATAAATGAAGCTATTGCAAAGCCACATCTTGGATAATCAAAGTGCTTCAGTTTTAGGTTGGAAAATGAACACAAAGAAACCATAGGTATGATGGTTATGTGCAAGGTATTTGGGACCAGTAGACCTGAGTGTGAAGTCCCTTTCTTTCTTAGAGTCTAACTATCTTTCTAAATCTATTATCTCCAGCCACTGGGTGAAGTTAGTGATAGTGCTTGCCTTGTACAGTTGTTCTCATGTTAAGTAGCACCGTGACAGTATTTAGCACAGTGCCAAACACAAAGTATATGTAATAATAAATGGCTGGTATACTTATTAGGTTACAGATATCCAAAACATAAAGAATAAATGGCTTCTTCCTGCTACTGTAAGAATTTAGGTGACCTTGAGCAAAAGCTTAATTAATTAAGATCTACCCACAAAACTAGCACAGCCCGAGTCCTGGAACCATGCTGCGTCCCTATACACGCTGACCTTCTGCTGCTATCATGGTGCATGCTCAGCCAGTTATTGTTCTGGTTCACATAGAAGATCCCTACTGTCTCCATCCTGAATAGCATCTACTCTGTACAGTTGCATTGTAAACAGTCAGTAGTTGTGCCTCCTAAGTCACACTGTAATGTCTTCCTGTTGTTTGTTTGTTTGTCTGTCTAAGGGACAAAAGCTACTATCACCAGGAGACTTTGTGTTGCCTCCAGGTTTGAGAAGATGTAGGGCTTCACGGTGGAGAAGGTACATGAAGCAAAGGTTGGCTGCATTGTGTCCACAGCGGGGAAGCAGGGAGAAATGTGTATTGCTGTGCAAAATTCACTTTCTCGGTGTCACCTTTTCATTCCGTTCAGGACCACATCCCAGTTGGTGTCACTCAAAGACAAGGTGGGTTTTCCCTCAGATCAACTTCTCTGGAGATAGCTTGACAAACTCAAGGTTATACCCAGGGGGTGATTGCAAATACAGCCAGTCAGGTTGATGGTGAGTGGAATTGCAGGGGTTACCATGTCTTTCTTGTACTGTCTAGCAGCATCCACATGAGACTATAGCATCTCTTATGTAAATTACCTTTGTCATTCTTGGCCAGACTTGCTCTTCTACAGTCACTGGCTACTATTGGTTTGCATGGTCTATCCCTGCTCCCTGCTCTTCACATGTAATCAAACTTGAGATGATCATGGATAGAAACAAAGTTTCTAGGGCGCAATTACATGGCTACACAATTGGTGCTTTTGAAATATGAAAACAAACATGGTCTATCAAGGAGAGCAGATGTTTTATTCTCCCAGTAAGTTGCTAGGTTACTTTAACACACTTTCAAAGATGTTGGCCTTAAACAAAAATTTTTGGGATTGAGATTATAAACTGTTCATTGTTCACAGCCATGACAATGATGAAACGAACATTTTGTCGTGTTTGGTAGTGGTGGTAGCCTCTGAGTCCCATATGGAATATTAGAAAAGGAAAAAAAAATACATTCACAGGACGATAGATTTCACTTTAGGCGAAAGGTAATATTGGCCTCTTCTAGTGCACAGTAAGAACACTCGCCGCCTCCCTTTCACACCATGGGAAGAACTATCTCTCCTCTACATGCTTATTCTGTACTAACACTCTGCAAAAGATCACTAGCAGTGGGGAGACAATGCTTATGTTTGAAAAGAAAAAGCAGTAAAGAATGCTCTTGGGCCAGGGAGATGGCTTGGTGATTAAAAGGCTTTCTTAGAACCCAAGTAAAGCCCTAACAACTTTTAATCCCAGTATTGTGCAGGAAGAAACAGAAGGATCCTGGGACTTGGTTGTTAAGCAAGTATCTCTAAACTATGGACACCTGGATTTAGAGAAAGTCTCTTTTTCAGAGAATAATGTGGAAAATGCTAGAGGCACACATTTAATTTCAATTTCTGGCTGCACACACACGAGAAAGAGAGAGAGAGATCTTGAGAGTGAAAAACATTAAAAACATAACGATTTATAAATTGTCAGATTTCTCCAAGAGGAATGTACTGCTTTTTGCAGGATGAACAACTTACTTGTATAGACCCCATAATTAAAGTGTAATTTTATTAAGGGATTAGTAGTCTTACCAAATTAAAGTAAATGTTCACATACCCTTGCTGGCAAGAGAAGAATCTAAGACACTGGTCCTGAAAATACAGAGTGAATTAAACTTCAGGCCTGAGTGACCTTGCCTTTGTCCTCCCTTTGGTCTTTCCTTCCCTCTACAGAGACACAAAAGATTTTACATGAAATGCATGGCAGTCACTGGATTGATTTTCTATTATTTATTGTACATTAAGAGACTAACTTGTATTTGTCAAATGAACAAAACAAAATAATTTCTCAGTTAATCTTCATTGTGAAACTATAACCAAAATAAATAAGATAAATGAGATAATCAAAACCTTAGAATTTAATTAAAATTAAATGTTTTTACAAATATGTAGAATTAAAAGCAAATGAATAGTGGAGAGAAAAGCAGATTAAGTAATAAATTAAAGAAGAAAATTAGTGATGCTACAGCCCAACATTCTTTTATCAGACTTCACCTGGAAAAACTGACAGTATGTGCAAATAGAGAAGAGATGATAAAGAATTAAAGAACAAAACAGCACCCACTTTATCATTATTGAACAAGTACAGAAAATACAAAGCACAGCTACAAGTAAATAGTTGCCATTTTAGAATTCATTGGTACTAAAATGTTGAACTTACAGAACGCATCCTGAAGATCCCGAGCCCTGGTGGTTAGAAAGGAGCACAGACTGCAACAGAGAGCTTGTAAGTTACCAATACTCATCTCAAATGGATGAGAACTTGCCAGATTTGTACAAAGCACTGAAAGGGAAGAACTGCCCAGGAAAAGGAAGCCCCCAGGAGTAAGAAGCCTATTGGTGTACAGTGTGAGATAGAAAGAATTAAAACTAAATGTCTGTTTTTGAAAATACAACACCTGAAAGTTGGAATGGATAGCATACATCTTAAAATTCAGTGAGTAACTTGAGGTTTTAAAATTTATAATATGATTAAGAATTATCTTGATGGCTAAACCTTTAAAAATAGTCAAGGATGGGGTACTTAAAAAGCCAAATTTTAAATAAATAAACCCATGGAGAAAAAAACATAGGTCAGCATTCTGAAAGAATCAAATTCTCCGTGTTAAAACAAAGATTGTCTCCAAGGCTAAATGATGTTGAATGTGGTGTTTCACACTTGTAATCCAAACACGTGGAAGCCTGAGACATGAAGGTCACCACAGTGAGTCCTGAGATACGTGAGAACTCCAGGCACACCAGGAATACCAGATGTGACTGTCTCCCAGGTGTAGCAAAAGGACATATAAAGAAAGATAAGTTTTGAGAAGTGATACATGTGGTGTGGAACAGGCATTATGGTTGGGGGCATTATACTCACAGACAGGAAGCTTTGGGATAAAAGAAAGCAGCTCCATCTTCCCTGGTTTAGTATAGCAAACTTGGCCGAACACGCATCAGTGGTGATTGGGGCTGGCCTGCACTACCTGACAAATCTCCCCAAATGTACCAAATCTCTCTCTCTGTATCTCCCCAATAGCACTTATGTCTTCAATCCATTCTGTTTCTAGGTGAGGAGGTTGTCAATCCACAGTATTCCTGTTCATTTCAAAGTCAGTCAGATTTGATTGACTTTTGACATTGGTTATGTTAATGACATATTAATCATACATTAATATTTCTGGAATTACTCATTAGCATACTCTTTCCTCTTTTTCCTGCTTGATGCATGGTTCCCAACAAGTGCTCGGGATCTTGTTTGGTTATAGTCTACTCTTGTATCCTGCCCTTTTTGGTTGCGCTAGCATCTCTCAGACATCAGATTAATCTCACAGCTTCAATCCATAGGGAAATTCCTCTGACAGATTTTAAATATTCTTTTTTAAAAATATTTATTTATTTATTATGTATACAATATTCTGTCTGTATGACTGAAGGCCAGAAGAGGGCGCCAGACCTCTTTACAGATGGTTGTGAGCCACCATGTGGTTGCTAGGAATTGAACTCAGGACCTTTGGAAGAGCAGGCATTGCTCTTAACCACTGCGCCATCTCTCCAGCCCGATTTTAAATATTCTTAACATTTGTTTCTTTTTGAAAACTTTCTTAGCTCCCTGATACTTTCTAGTTTTGCTTTGGCTTCATTTTATCTTATAGCAATTCAAGCAATTCATGTTGCAGAAACCTTCTTGTCGGCTACTATGTGAGGTTAGTGCAGTAATGGCCCAAGATTCTTCCTCACTCTGACCGTGCTTTCTTCACTTTAAAATATGTAGAACCAAAAGCAATAGTGAATATTACTCACAAGTTTTTTTATTCTATTTTTTTTTTCGGATTAGTAGTTCCTTCTGGCTATTAGCTCAGACTTCTTATTAAGTGACTCTTACATCTTAAATTAATCTATTTCCATTAATCTATGTATAGCCACAAGGCTCATAGTTTAGTGGTAAGGTTCTCTAGCATTTGTCTCCTTCGGCAGACATGGCATCTCCTTAACTCCCCCTACTCTCTCCAGCCTGACTATATTTTACCTTACTATAGGTCAAAGCAGCTTCTTTTATAAGTAAAAGCATATTCACAGCACACAGAGGAGAATCCTTTATCAGTGGATGTCAACATTTACCCCAGCTGTCACAGACACAGATATGGTGCTAGACAGCAGCCCAGGCCTGGTCCTGGGTGGCAAGCAGGCCACCAGCATCAGCCCAATTCTCAAAGTCCTTGCTTCTTCAGAACTTTCTCTTAACCACAGCACATGAACCATTCTGACTCTTTCTGCGATTTCACATCCATATACTTGCTCATTATACAGAAAACCAACTCCTCGGTGTTTCCAGAAGGACATGAGGGTGTTTCAGGCAGGCTGACCTGTGAGGACCCAGGCTATCCCATTCATGTCTCTCACCTGCCTAACCTACAACGAGCCAGGCGGGCTTGTGGATGCTTCAGGCAGCTCGGACTGTGGAGACCCAGGGTGCTCCAAAGGAAAATGAGAAAGATAGAAAACCAGTTTAAAATTGGGGAGAGGTATAAGACATGAAAAAGAACTTAAACCCCCACTCACTCTCCAAGTAAAATACCTAAGTATTAGTTAGTTGTTGGGAGCGAAAGGAAAGTTGGCAGGACTTGGTTTCCTGAAATTATTAAAGGTTAAACATGCACTAGCTTCTAAACAACAAATATTGTATTTCATAATATAAATCAATGAGCTTTAATATGGAGTTCTGAGGCACTCATCAGTATTGGAAGTATTTTGAACTTGATATTCACTAAACAACTTCAGCATTCCATCTTCAGGTTCAAGTAGCATCAAACGCCTGCAGCTGGAACCAGATACTTTGCAGTTATGGTAGCAGTTTCTAAAATACATGTTGTAAAGTTGTAGTATAACATATTAATTATGGGGGCTCATGTTTGGTTAAAAAAAAGAAATCAGATGTTTTTGCTGCTTTATTACCTAAAAGTACCAAATTTATCAAAATTTGAAACTTGGTAATCTGTGAAACTAAGGAACTGGCTAGGCCTGAACTTGCTATATTAATAAGATCTAGAATTATTCCTCCAAGACACAAGAAAAATTGCTTTAATTTCTGAGGATAGATTAAATGCTGCAAAGTTCTGAATGCAGTCAGGTGTGGTAGCAAGGAAGTGAAGCAAAATAGTCTCTGTTCACATGTAGTTTCTTGAATGATTAAACATATTTTATTGTATGTATGTTCATGTATACATTTGTGCATTGCATATGCTATGTGTGTGTGTGTGTGTGTGCATGCAAGCTGGTGTACACTTCTATGCATGAGCTTGCAGAAGTCTTCCTGCATCTTCCTCAATACTTCTCAATTTATTTTTGTTTAGAGAGTTTCTTACTCAATGTTTTGGCTAAGCTGGCTAGTTAGCCTGACTTTGTTCCCCAGAACTGGGGTTACAGGTGATATCCACCAGGTCTGGATTTTATATGAGCAAAGATGATCAAAGTTCAAGTCTTCATGCTTGTACAACAAGCAATTTTATGCACTGAGTCATCTTTCCAGCTACAATTTCTTGCTTGTTTCAATAGAGAATATAAGAAATGAAAATAAACGTTTACCTATAGTAAACAGAGTAACCCATAAATGATGGGATGGGATGACTGGTACCTTGCTAGGGCATGCGTTGAATTATACCTGTAATCTACCATGTTATTATATTGTGTATTTTAAATCACTTCCACTGTTCACTCAGGTCATATTACCTGGCAGCTACCATCATCGGGATCCCTTCCCATTCTTGTCCTACCTGTTTGTTTCATTAATGCTGGGGTGGCCTTTTCTAATCACTCTGTTTTTCCCCAGGAAGACCCCACAGCCTGCTCCTGGCTGACACAACCAGATGCAGTTCTGAAGCACTCCCAGGTCTTAAATACTGCCTCTATTTATGTTTTGCACTAAGACAGACTTTTCCTAGAAGAGCAAATTAACTGGACACAAAACACATTTCCATTGAGATTGTTTAGCATGTGGAAACTTATATGCTCATGTGCTTTGTGCAAACCATTATTTTGGCCCAAAATGCCATTTAGACCTGAATTGGTCCCCGCCCCCCCTGTCTTTTATCATTATGA
The DNA here is from genome assembly GCF_950005125.1 of Chionomys nivalis. Lineage (NCBI taxonomy): Eukaryota > Metazoa > Chordata > Mammalia > Rodentia > Cricetidae > Chionomys > Chionomys nivalis. The sequence continues at coordinate 56,816,475 of NC_080103.1, read as the reverse complement.
ATAGGTACGTGAGGAAAAGTGACTTAAGAGAGGCAGTGTTTATTCTGAGTCACAATTTGAAGAGAGGCATGGTGATGGAAGTCTGAGGCTAGTGACCATACTGCATTTGCCATCAAGAAGAATAGTGGTGAATGCTAGGCTTCAGTTCAGTCTTGCCTCTCTTTCCATAATCACTCTGGACCATGACCAGAGGAATATTGCCACCTACGCTCAGGGTGAGTCTTCTATCATCAGTTAAACCTGTCTAGAATCAGGGGTCACATCTGCCCAGGGGTGAAGGTTTCCCTTGACATTTCTCCTCCATGATAATAGAATCATTTACTCCTATTTCAGGGTAAATCAGCATGAAATTATCTGTCTGTATGTTTGTCAGTTAGGTGAACAATTGGAAGTACAATGATTCAATGATAAATTATAAATAAGTCATTTATATTAAGCAATGGAGTTGTTGAAATTAAGTTTTCTTGACATCTAATGGTCTTGGTCTTCTTTATGTGGCTTTTTCACAACACCTTAAAGCTGCTGATATATGAAGGGCATAAATTTCTCTCTAGCAGTCCCAAAAGCTGGGGAAGTAAAGATGGAACTCCAGTTGGCTGTCTAGTGAGGGTTGTTCCCTGCTTCCAAGATGATGTCTTGATGATCCCTTCTCCAGAAGAGACATGTAGTTCCCACACAGCAGAGGGAAGACAAAAAGTGATGAGGTTCCTCTCTTAAGTCCTTTCACAATAGTACTTGATCCTCTCATGAGGGAGGAGTTTGCCTGGTCTCGTCACCTCAAGTCTCCACCTCTTTATTTTATCACATCCCCAGTGCCTGGATCAGAAAGGAAACAATTCAGAAATAGCATTCAAAATTCTCTTTCTAACACCCTTCCAGAAATGCTCTCATGAAAACACAGAGGAAGAATATGTTACTAGCCATTTGGGTATCATTTAGCTCAGTCAAGTTATAAATAACACAATTACATTTAAACACAAATTCTCCCTACTCCTTCTACAGAGACCAAAGTCTGGCTTCTTCATGAACCGAGTACCTTCACCTGGGACCAATGGAGGAAGTGTTGAGTACTCATTCACTATACCTGATAGCTGATACTGATAGTTGATGCATTGTGGTGTAATAACTGTGGCTGGGACAGAGGAATTCCTCCAGACTGCAGATGTAACATGTTTGCTTCATCAAAGAGGGAAAATCAGCAGGTGTTGGTGCCTATCTATCATGGATGTTTGAAACCTGGTCTTTGCCATGATTTCTGAGTGGAGGCCTGTAAAGAAGAGTCTGTGAAGGACAATATGCTTTTATTTTATTTCATGCATCCAGGGACTCTAAATCAATCTTTATTCAGCCTATGAAAATTTGTTGACATTTTAGCTAGTTTTCTAAATCCTATTTTGTCACGTTTCCCTCCCATATTCTGCTGAAGGTTGAAAACAACAACAAAAAACAAAAAGCAGTGTTTTTTTAATCCTCCGAGGTACTTCGGAATTTGTGCTGTTTTATTGTCTTGTGCAATCAAAATTCTGATGTTCTAAAGGAAAGGTAAGATATTATTGAATATTTTGTTTTTGTGTAACGAGGGTGATCATTCTTGGTTATAACCTAATAAAAACAGAAGTCTGTAACCCACACAGATTATTTCCATTGGTTATTTTTCTTTCTAAAATGCACCAGAAAACTAGGTTTACTGCATTCTTTTTAATGACTGCATAGTTCTCCATAAATCATGCAAGTAATTTAACACTCATACATGAGGAATTACTTAATAAAAATTGATAATATAAAATATAGTTTAATGTAAAAATGGAACATTAAAATTGATATAAAATACTAGGTAAAAAGATATGATTTACCTTTCGAGTGTAAACTAAGTTATAAAAGGGAAAATATGACAGTTATGTTAAAATTGTAGAAACATAGAAAGCCAAGGTATAAATATTTAACTGTAGATAAGTAAATAGAAGACACAAACAAGAGCAATGCTCATATTTTTGTCATTGCTACAGTAGGACTCATAAACACAGATACAAAAGATATAAAAGAAACATATTGGAAACTAATAACAATTTAATTTTTATTTATTTTAACTAGACTGCTTTCTAAAAATCAAGAGTACATATCTTGTAAACATCATTATTTCTGCATCTACAGTTTATGAAGAATAATTGGACCACAATAATTCTGACACATAAGGATCTGGACTCAGCCAGGACTTCAATAAGACAGCCCCAAGTTTAGTTTTCAAGAGTGAGTCAATATTTCTTATGCAGAGAAGGATGTAGTACAGACTGAAAGGACTCTTCCTAAAAGTACGCAAGCACACAAAGAATCCTAAACTAAAGAAAGTACTTAGCACAGATGCACACATGCGTTTCTAATACTTTGTTACCATTTTTGGTGTTAATGTAAAATGCAGCAACCCCACAATACCAGCGTTAGTGGACAAACAGCCAGGTTAAGAATCACCAAGCAAATCTCTTAACATTTAAAAAAGAAATTATGAAAAAATGAGGATGCATCCCAAGAGCAATTATAGCTCACGTACACTTTTCATTGCTCACCACCTATCATCTTCTCAGGGTAAGTAAACAAGTTACCATGTGCTTCAGGTCACAGTGAGTTATCGCTGTGGTTTGTCCAGCTGTGTGGAGAGAATAAATACTCTGCCTTTCTCAGCCATTACTCGAGGGGCAGCCAAACGATTTAGGCTGATCTTCCATGATGGAGTCCTGACTTTCAATACAGAAAACAAAGGAGCTTGGACACTTAAGACAGAACACACAGATGTGATGGTTTTGCACAGAGTGACCCAATACTTCTCTCTAGTCACCAAGATGAGACCCAGAAACAGCACCACTTGACTTTGATACACTAAGGTCGGGGTATTTTGTTTCATCCCTAATCCCCACTCCAAAGGAAGTGTTTGGTAAGTGTATTGTGTTTCTTTTTTAGATCCACTAATTCTAAATTAGGATTTATGAATTAATTAAATAAATATGTATACCACACTGAATTAAAAGATAAGTTAACAATTTAGGTTTATCGCTAAGAAAAATGATTAACATTTCAATGTTTTCTTCTAACTTTTTCTAAGCATGTATTTCTTTAAGAAAATTACCTTGGCCAGGTGGTGGTGGCGCACGCCTTTAATCCCAGCACTCGGGAGGCAGAGGCAGGCGAATCTCTGTGAGTTTGAGACCAGCCTGGTCTACAAGAGCTAGTTCCAGGACAGGCTCCAAAACCACAGAGAAACCCTGTCTCGAAAAAACAAAATACAAAAAACAAAACAAACAAACAACAAAAAAGAAAATTACCTTGTATAAAAGGTGTGGTTAAATTTAAACCTGGTTTAGTATCATAACATACACCACCTTTTATATGTTGTATAACTGAGTAAACAAGATATGCGATTTCAGTTCTTCCTGTTATGACAGCATAACCATACCATCATTAACTTAACTGTTTCTGTCATTGATACTTACCTGGTGTTTGATTATTTGACAATGATTATATCCTTAGAACTATCTATTTGAATTTCAAATACTGTCCTTGAGATCAGTTAGAAAAGTACAATTATTCTTTCAAAGTATTTGGACAATTTTAAAACAATGAAACCCTATTTCAATATTACCTTCCAACAATTGTCATTTTCTAAACCCACTACTGTACAGAAGAACATGTACCTTTCAAACCTTTAGTTACTTCTGATTCAGGAAATTAAGCCTTGAAACTCAAACATGACCATTGAGTGTAGGATCAGCTATGGTGTGTTCTTCCCTGGGGACACTGTTTCTCCCGCTCTCAGCAATCTTTAGTTGCTTTTGATTCTGAATAGGGTTGAGGCTTCCCCTGTCCACTTTGGATGTCTCTTGGTGTCATCATTCTTCAGCTCGTCATTAGGCAGTCATGTTGGTTAGATTTAATGGGAATACTTCTGGCATTACTAGGAGACAAGGTCTCACAGCAAGTTCTCTTGTCTTCTGTCTCTCACAAAATGATAATCGCTGAAAGTATATATACAAGCAACATCACACAGACTAACAGGTTATACTTAGAAACACACATATATGCACACTCACACACACACACACACACACACATATATATATATGAATGTAATAATGAAAAACAGAGGTCATGAATTTAAAAAAAAGAGCAAGGAAAAGTATGTGGGGGGTTCAAGAAAGAAAAGGAAAAAGAGAAATAACATAAATATGTTCTCAAAAAAATTTAAAAGTAAGTTGAAAAACTCAAACTTCCCAACCTACACTACAGAACACAGGAAAACCTAGCAAGAGAAAAAGAAAATATGTACCCTTTTGCCTCATAATGAACAGCTGAATCTTCCTAATAAGTGTGTTTTCTCTTATCTGTTTGCTTATCACCAGACTTCCTGTGTGATTGGATTTGAGACCCGTCATTTTCTATAATATAATAAAACTATAAAACTCCTGAGATTTATAGCTCGGACTGAAGTTTTATGACAGTATTTCCTTCTCTCCTCCCTTCTCTCTATATATGCACATAATTTGCTAGGCTTGGGAAGGGAGAATAACAATTTTGACTTCTCCATCAAGGACTCGACTTTATGATTCTTGTGGTTTGCATCACTTGGCTGTAGTAAACATTTGCATTGCAAAGCTCTCTTCATAAACGTTGCTGAACAGATCAGTAGCTACAACCTTACTGGATACAGACATATTGACTATCTGCCTGTGTTTTCCAGTAATCACAGTGTTTGCCTGTTTTCCTGATGGGGTTTAGCTTTTCTACCCAGATGATGACTGCAATAGTCAACAATTAATAATGGATGTGCATCTGTTTCCAGAGCAGGGAGCCAGGGTGAGTTTAGGCATATACTAAATGAATTCAGCTGCAGAACTCAGACTTCATTCTGGGCTGGGAGGGAAACATCCAAAAAGATGGCATTTCCTATATGACTGCCTGAGATTTGCAAAATACAAGTCTCGTTAACAGAAATTCTTCTCACACAAAGAATTATTTCACATTCTTTGATTTTCTTTTCCTCTCAACTATCCCTCCCATAGTGTTTGTTCTGAGGTCACCATGACCTGGTTCTTCTGTATTCCAGCAATAATTTGCAAAAGAAACAGAATGAATTGACTTCAGGATCCACATAGAAATATCCATTCCTTTCTACCACTTTCTGAGGCAGGCATCAATAAGCAGCTGTTTGGGTGGGTGCCATGACAATGTAGCATTTGCAGCTTGTAAGTGATGTCTTTGTCAAGCATATGCTTCCAAACGGGTACTATCACACCCAGCAACACTGCTGGATGTTTAGAGTACAATGTGGAAGCTCATTGCAGGGCGGACTCCTGGGGTTATGCTCACAAATGACTGGAGTTCACCAGAAGGAAAGCTTGTAAATTGTGATTTGAAAGAGATTGATGATGTACGTGCAATATTCTCTCAGAGTGCCAAAGAGATATTTGTTCCTGAGGCTCGAAAATGATGTTTATGGAAGATTATTATCATTAAGGTTGACGATGTTGCTGCAACCTAGCAACCTAGAGTGTGCGTGTGAGTGTGGTGTTAGAGAGAGGAAGATGAGAGAGGAGAAAGTGGAGAGAGAGAGAGAGAGAGAGAGAGAGAGAGAGCATCCAATAGCAGATCTGTTGCATGGCAAAGTCTTTTGCCATCCATTTCATTGACAACTATGATGAGTTGATTTTTTTTTCTCCTGGGCATTTGCTGTAAATATGGGACATACTGTCTTTTGATTGCATCTGTGTTTTCAAGGTGTACACGGTGTGCATTCTTACAGAGCTGTACGGCATCTTACCCACCTGTAGTGTGGAACCTACTTCAGACAGTAGGAGACCTTAATTTAAGCACAGACCCAAGTGCACAGTAAACATGGTCTTTTCTAAGAGGCTGGTTTTTCTTTTTATGAGGTGCTAAGAAAGGATGGCTTCACCAGTGTAAAACACTGACTAAATTGGCACCCAGCAAATAGTTCTATAATTGAGTGTTTCATTTTGCAAAGTGTGTCACAGATGCAGATGGGCGGTTTGTGGGGTGAAAGGAAAGAGGACGTGTGGGGAACACGTGAAATCTCAATTAAATTTATGAGCCTAAAACCTCTTTTAAAAACTTCATTTATCCAAAGCAAAAAAGATGCGAAACATTTTAAATTACTGCGATGAATCCATAAGAATTTTCTTTATTTGGGACTTCTAGATGATTATTTTATAATTTCCAATAGCCAATCATTTTGAAATGTAACGTTGAATTTTAAAGATAATGTGTCTTACTCTATCTAAATCCATTTTAAATCATCTCCTCAAACCCGGAATAGCAAACACTGAAACGGACATGGAGTGACATTTTTAAAGTCCAGGAGTTCCACCTGACTCTTTATTAAAGTACATATGTGTTCTATATAAGATAAGAGATGCATGGAGATACTCAGTTTTTTAAACTCCCGGGACTTTTATCACAGTTTGGTGAAGTTTTAAAATTCTTGATTTAGGTGACAATTTGAGCAAGAATTCAATAATTTGCAAAATAACATAAAAAAGTATAGGCTGCTTCGGTGTTATCAACAAAAGAGTTCATCATTTCTGAAACTCTCATCCTGTGATATAAAATAGAATGTCACCTATGTCTAACCTTTGTTGGATCATTTTATGATCAAGGAAACCCTTTTTAAGCTAGCAGAATGTGGTAGAATAAAAGGAACTTGACAATTTTATTCTCTGTTCTTCGTGAGTTTCCCAAATAATAAATGGTGAATTTATAAAAATCACTATCGAAAAAAAAGACAACTCCATGGGGGATTTTCAGCTTAACCCAAAGAGAAGACAAGTGCCATAGAGAAAAATGCTTGACTCTGATTTTTTAAAAAAAATAACTTGAGCTCCTGGGTGCAATTTTTATAGGTCTTTAAGGATAATTTAATGTCTGCCTTACAAAACAAGGGATTTGGCTAGGTGATTATGCTGAGTTACAAGAAGATATGGGATATAATTATATATGTATCTGTATAAATATATATTAGATATTATGTTTTGTATGCATTGAAAGAGGGCACACACAGCAGTCACTTACTTTTCTTATCTGTATGAAAAAATATATGACACAAGACAACTAAAGCAAGTTTATACTTGAAATCATAGTTTGGGGGTCCAGTCGATCAGAGGATGGACGTGTGGCAGTGGAGAGGGTCTAGCTGTGGCAGGAGAGGCCACAACTGGTCACTGTGTCTGCAGGCAGGAAGCATATGGCTTTCTCTTCTCTCTGTATTTCTTCCCGAATTCAATTCTGAAACAATTCTGCCCATATTCAGAGTTAGACAACACTCCTTAACTTAACTTTTATGGAAACGTCATTACAGACACACCCAGAAGGGTACTGTCTAGGTGGCTCTAAATCCTAAATAGGTGACAATCAAGACTAAACAACATAGATGAGATATGAACAGATAACTATTAGACTGATAGATGATAGACAGATAGGCAAACATACTGATAAATGATAGACTGATAGACAATAGACAGATAGGTAAACATATTGATAAATGATAGATGACAGAAATGATTAGAAGATAGAGATATAGAAAATAGATATACATCTATACATAATAAAATATGATGCAGCAGTGATTCATAGGTTATAGACAGTCATGAGACCCATTTATCCTCAAAAGAAACTTATCTAATAAGATTTAAATCAACAATATTAAAAGTATTTCTTTTTTTAGAATAACACCTATATTCCTAGGTATTAACATCTGATATTTAAGCGAACTGTCATACTTTCTTTTATAATAGATAAAATATTCCTAAAACTGAGCTATAAAATGCAAAATCTCCTAATAGAGAACAACAACAAACCTGAGTAGTGTGGTTTTATGAAAACTGATATTATTTAATGGACTTGAAGGAGTTGGATGTTTCTTTATGACTCAGTTACCAAAAGTTTTATACTGACAATTTTAAATCTGTATCATTCTCACAAATGATATTTTAATAATACAGCTTTATAAATTATATGTACATTACAAATATATTTGACCATAATTATTTGTTCCTAAGTATTATTAAGCCTTGTATAACTAGATATTTACCATTGAATAGCTAAGAAAAGTTAAAATAGCAAACTGTACCAAATTGCATTACAAATTTATCAGAACGGTTTTAGATATAAAATTATAGAGGCACGTATTCCCCCAAAGAGTTATGTATGTTAAGAATGATTCATCAAAATTTGACTAAACTTATTAAGTGGCTTATCACTTGGCAAAGAGAATGACATTGATGAAATCATAAGAGCCAAGTGACAATAAATGTGCACATATCAGATTACAGAGCCTGAGAAAGGGATAAGCCACCCATGACATTTTTGAGTGAGCCTCACTCTGGTAGTTAGTCCATGAGGCCTAACTGAGTAGGATGGCCTACTCAGTCTTCAGAGAAACAATGTGGTATTCTCCTACTATCATAAACAAGCTCAGAGATTAAGAATCTCAAAAGTTACTGTCTCATATTACAGTGTTCTTGACTGAGTGTAAGCAGTAACCACACTGTCTTGTAAAGCATGGCCGCCGTAACAGGCAGCTGCTGCTATCTTTCTAGGCAACAGTTGAACCCCACTTCCATGTCTAGGAAAAGATAGGGAGGTGTTAGAACTGTTCGTGCTCACTGACAACACTGAACCCAGACTACTATTTCAATGCTCCCCTACAGTTAACCCCCCCAAAATTAACCTTCTAATGATTCACTATTATTACTCCTAAATTATTCTGTGATGCCTCCTGACTCAAAGACACACAGTTCCCGGAGAACAGGTCTCTGTCTACCTCATTGCAGTGGCCACCACATTAACTGCAACTTTACATGTTGCCCCGATAATGTTTTCTCAGGTGATTACATTGATAAGAATCACATGTGTTCTCTGAAGGATATATTTCAAGACTGAAAACAACAACTAAGAGGCAAGAATGAGTCAAGGAACAAATGAGTTCTTGGGTAATATTCTGGTTCCCAGAAAAATTCCCAGAAAATTAAATTCAAAGAACTTCCTGTCCTTAATAAGAAGGCAGGAAAAAATTCTTTTCTCTCTCATTCTCTGTCTCTGTTTGCCTGTCTATCTATCTATCTATCTATCTATCTATCTATCTATCTATCTATCTATCATCTATCTATCCATTCATCCACCCATACATCTATCTATCTATATACACACAAAAACACACACATATAGTTATATATACATAAAACACGTATGGCAGTATATATAATCATATATATTATATATATCTACATGTGTGTGAGTATGTATATAATCATTTCTTCTTCATTCAGTTGTAAGTTACACAAACCTCAATCATTTTTATCTGTCACACAGTGAATTGGGAAGCTGCACAATACTATTCTATTTAACCCTTAAAGTACCCTGCACAGTGGAGACATTAGTATTTTGAGGCTTCTTGTTTTACTTTATCTCTAAGGCAACATTAATAACTTAGCTGAAAGGTCTGCATCAACAACCAGGCCAGAATCCCAATCACAATATTAATACATAATAAAGTTGCAATTTTCTAGTACATAGGAACAAAAATGATTCGGTGAAACCCTCCTCATAGATGCCACATTCTGACCAGTTACGACAAAGGAAACAATGTAAAGAACTACAACATGTAGATGACAATCAGTCCTCTAGGGGGGACAGTGTTAACAAAGGAAGAAGGATCAAGGTGATTTTAATGTAAAGCTTAGGCAAGGAACTTCATCTGAAGGAAGACCTGAGGGAGGAGAATGTCCTGAGGGAAGCTGAGGGAAGCAAGCTCCTCCAGTAGAACAGCAAATTCAGATTCTGGAGACTAGGGTGAGAGCTGTATGTTCAAGGACAACTAGAAGATCAGTATTTAAAGAAAAAAATGCTCAGAAAAATCACTTTGAGACCAGAGGGGGATGAGAAGGGAAGAGAGCAAATAGAGCATCCTCACGCTGGGGCCATGATAAGCCTGTAGAAGCTGCCTAGAAGAATTTGTGGTTGGACTTCATATTTACCGAGATGCTATGTTCATGAACTGCCTAATTTCTAATCTATATAAGACATATAAGACATGACCAAATGAAGCACGTGGAGGCAGAGAGAAGCTTGGGTCCTTGGTGTGCTACCAAGAAAGTAGCATAGAATAAGCATGTACACCGGGTCTTCTTGTCTGCATAGGCGTCTCAGAATATAACCCAGATATTCTGAACGTAGAGCTCATGATTTAGAATCATATTTTCATTCTTTTACTGTGTCTATATATATAGAGGGTAGGCATTATGTATGCTTATGTGTGTAGCTGCATATATTATATGTATGCTCACGTGTGTGTACACCACATTTGGGAGCCCCTGGTGATGTAGAAAACCATCCTCTCCCTCTACCACCCTTCCCCCATATTCTTTTAGGCAAGATCTCCCAACTATCTCTTGCTAACCCACTCCTTGGATCCTTCCTAACCCCCGGAGGCTGAAGTAACAGGAAGGCCACCCAGCATTTACATGTGTTCTAGGGAGTGACATCTTCCTGCTTGCTAGGGAAACACTTAAAGCCTTAGGGATATTTACCTACCTAGAATCACATTTGAATAAACTATCAGGTAACATAATGAATAAATATAGAATAAACCTTGGTTATATTTTAACTTATTTTCTCTGACATATTACCACGATACATGGTCATCATGATTTTTCCAAACTTTTTCATGAGTTAAAAAAAAAATAGAAAATTGACCTCATTTGTTAAAAATCATTGGTAATTTTACCTCTAAGGAAAAATAAGCTACAATCATTATGCACTCTTTCTTCAGTTAACTGTCAATTGAATTAATTATTTTCCTTAGAAAAATGACATTTTAATAAACAATTATTCCTTTTTTCCCTCCTTTTTTCCCCTCCTGAACAATTATTCAATTATTCCTGAAGAGAACTCAGAATCTTCCATAAATTACACAGTGTCTATAACTGGAAAGTAGTTTCTTGGTACTATTTTCTTTAGTTTTGCATAGAAGAAAAGTTTATTCCATTAGAATAAGATTTTGAATTAATATATACACCTATAAAATAGTCAGTAGGTCATTCTTGACTTTTTTGCCTTTTCTAAAAATAATTATTATTACCAATCAGCTTTCTAGGGAGAAACATTCTTTCTGTCAATTCATCTCCTCCATCTGCTTCCACACACTGCGAAATTATCATCATCCATAATTTGTGATAGATTCTTGCCAAACGATGCTAAAACAATTTGGAAAGTGCCAGACGAGGATTTCTGCCAACTTACACAGACCGCACGTGCTTTTGTTCTTCATGCTCTTTCAGCAAAGTTGAAGATGAAGATTATTTTTCTATGGGTTCTTTAAAATTTTAATTCCAAAGTAACTGTGACAAGAAACTCATTTTTATATATTTAGATCTGAAGGTATTTTTCTCCTGAAAGAGGTAACATATTTACAACTCCAAAGTAAGTCAAACCTACAACTTAATGAGGAGTAATTAGGCTGTTAGCTACTTAATGGCCCAGGATGTATCATTGGATTCTGGACTCAGCAACTCACAGCGGGGGACAAAGTACAGTGGGCATTCAGTGTTTAACTAGTTGTGGTAAGAAAAGCCAACTTTTCAGATGCCATAGACTGAAGTATTGATGCATCTGGGAGATTGTTGTCTTCTGCCAAGTGTTTTAATTTCAGAGTCTGGGAAAGAAGGGTGCCTGTGGAGAAGGAATTTACCATTAAGCCAGTCCAGGGAATGACTCTTAAGCCAATTACCAGCAAATAAATCCAACTCACTGTCACTCATCTCTTGACAATATGTCCTACACAGTTCCACTTCTAAAAGTTCTCTAGATTTAATTCTTTTTCTCTGACTTGACTCTTGTTTTCTAGCATTTTTCCCCCTGGATTTCTTTAAATGTTCTTCCTTTCCAGCATCACTTGAATTCCTGTGTCTCATTTTCTAACTTTTTTTCCTGTCTAGGGCCACATTTCCAGTGAGTGATGTTGTACATTCCCATGGATTTACAGATGATCTATGCATTGAGTAAGGTGCCGTCTTCCTTTACCTCTCAACTCAATGGGTAAACTGGTGTGCCCACACACATCACAAACAGATGGCAGTTCATATACAGGCATTGTAGCTACATATGTACAGATAACACTTTTATTTCCAAGACTTCTTTGAGCAAAAAATAGCACCTTCAGTTGAGCATCGCCCTCTAGAAACAGAGTCAAGCATTTTTTGTAATTGATTTTTCTCTGTTTGCCAATCTGGTCACATGTATCAACGAAATCGCCCTGGAAAATCAATCCTAAGCATGATCTCTTAATAACGACAAACTTAGTTACATGCACCACTCTGCCTGGTCCCCTTACAGCATCTCCAGTATCTTTCCATCTTCCTGTCTCTTAACTACTTGGCCCTTGCCATTTTCCAAACATGAGAATCTATAATATTATGCTTTCATTTTTTTCTTTAAGGAATAAGGTCTAAGAGCAAATCAAATAAAGCCCATGTTCTTGCTGTGGCCCATGCCCATAGAGTCTGTTTCCAGTCTGTCCTCTTCCCCACTCACTGCTTGCTGATTGACCATGGGATTCTGCTCAGTTCAACCAACCACACCTATGCCTCTAGCTTTGTAGCCTTTGTATGAATTGTGAGCCTTAGAATTTTTTTTTTAAATAGGGCTATCCCCAAAGTAAGAGTGTCAGGGGCATTCCTAAAGGCCTAAGTAAGACAAGAATCCCCCAAGAATGGCCGTGGTGAAGCATGGGAACCCCACTACTTACTGTGTTCACCAGTATCTGGCTTCACTTATGTCTCTTTAGTTTAGTTCCTTGAATGCATGATCGCTATCTGCCCACTCTTCACGTAGTTCACAAACAATTTCAGGACAGCCATGTTGGAATCTAGAGCAAGGACTGAAGACGGTGTTATGGTGTCTGTGTAAAATGGCTGTCAACTCATGGCACTATTTCAGGAGACTGCAGAGATTTTGAGGGGTGAGGCCTAACTGAAGAAAATAGCTCGCTGAAGATTTAGGTTTGGGATTCCGAGCCCAAGCTCTCTGTCCACTGGCGATGTGAAGAAGCATCTTTACAATTCTCCTGCCATGAACAGCCAATTCTGCATCGTGCCATCCACAACATAATGGGCTGTGCCTTGAACCTGAGTCAGAAGAAAAGCTTCCTGCCTTAAATAATCCTCTCAATGGGCTTGGCACAGTGATATCCTCTGGCTATCTTCAAAGCAATGTTAGAAGCCACAGGAATGAAAATGAATGTCTTACATACAATAGCTAATTAATAAATGTCTGTTGATAGAGTTACTTTCCATCTTTGGGTACCTACTTAAGATTCTGTGTATGACACTTAAGGAGTTTCTAGAACTATCTATCCATTCATCTCCCTCTATGCATATGAAAGACTAGAGGTCCTAGTTCCCTGTGTGTAACATATCCACTCTGTACTTGTACTTTTGAAAGCTACTAGAAGTTGTGATGAGTTGAAGAATACTGAATAAGTACAGTCAAAATTGGTTCAACGATCCTCAAGCTATAGCAGATAATTATTTTAAATTTAAGAAGCTCGTAACAGATCCTCACCCTTTTAATATTTACATAACTACCAAGTCAGAGTAGTTTGAAACAAAATTTATTTTTGACTAAGAGGCTTAAATGTCCCTTCATTAAAACTAAATATATTTTTACTTGAAAATTGGAAAGAGAAACAATCTCCTAATTACAGAATTTCTAATACCCCTTTGGACGTTAATTACAGTTGAACTTAGTCTAAGCTTTAAAATGAGCTGGAGTTAATCTCTATGGCTGCAAAGAGATATTGTAAATGACATGAGAAAGAATCTGGTTTGCATGTTCATAGTAATTACTACGTTGTATTTGTATTTTTTAAATAGCCAGAAAGTGAACTCAAAGTATTGGTGCATATTAACCCTCCAAACTTGTCTTTTTCCTTTGTGATAAACATTCATCTTCATTTTGTTCTAATTGCTTAAAAAATGGAGCGATATTCACATAGTTACATGATGGATTTTAAATATATTCTAAATACAAATAAATCATAGATCAAGAAGCTTAACACTAGTCCTGGATCCAGAATTTAGTTGTCTTTATATTGAAAGCTTCAGTCTGTAAGGTATTAATTGTTCCAATAGGAATAGACAACATAGAATTGATTTACTGAAGTAAAAGAAGATGTGTAGGTAGGATCTTAGTGTCAGACCACACCCTAGGGATATTCTTGGTGTCAGACCACACCCTAGGGATACTCTTGGTGTCAGACCACACCTTAGGGATATTCTTAGTGTCAGACCACACCTTAGGGATATTTTCTATGCTTATACATAGGTACACACACAGACAGACAGACAGAAAGACAGACCACACACATGTACCCAAAAAAGAAAGACAGCAAACATCCAAGGAAAAATAAGGATAAGAGGGAAATCCAACCAATAAAATCCCACAGGAACTCATTCCTAGAAATGAATTGATAAATAGGCAGGATAAAATATCTACTTAATGTCATAGCTTACACAGTTTGCATATTAATTTATTTAATCCCTTACAGAAACCTTTTATTATGCAGAGATAGACTACACACTAGGGCTATGATGATATTTAAAACCAGTGTTGTAAATATTATTCAACACCTGGAGAAATAACAAAGGCAGAGCAAGGAATGGGCACAAGATGAAACAGTGACTCACTTCTAAGATCTAGGAGGCTAACAAAAAAAAGAAAGCAGCAAAACCAATGCAAAGAAACAATGGCAGCTAGAAAGAACAAAGTCAGGATGCTCCTGTTTCCAATAAACTAAGAGGAAACCAATTCTTCCATGAGCAGAGAAACTAAAGGTTTCTAAGAAGTTTTAATAGGATAAGGAATGAAACTGACCATGCAAGGATAGCGACCAAAAGTAAGGTTCATATTCAACCCTGAAAACCTGTCCATGGAGGGGTCACCATCCTGTTCCAATAAAACTGGACTACAGGATACCAAACACCTGTTCAACCTCAACCCTCAAGGTTTCTTTTAGGATGTTCAGTGGCAACGTTCTGTTTAAATCTTTTTTTTTTTTTTATGAGTTGATATTTTTTTTTATTCTTTTTTAATTAAAATTTCCACCTGCTCCCCGTTTCCCATTTCCCTCCCCTCCTCCCAAATATTGCCCCCTCCCCCCAGTCCCCTCCCCCTATCCCCACTCCTCTTCTCCTTCCCCCACACCATTCCCCCTCCCTCTCGATACTGGAGAGCAGTCCAAATTCTCTGCCCTGCGGGAAGACGAAGGTCCTCTATCTATGTCCAGGAAGGTGAGCGTCTAAACAGGCTAAGCACCCACAAAGCCAGTTCATGTATTAGGATTGAAACCTAATGCCATTGTCCTTGGCTTCTCATCAGCCTTCATTATCCGCCATGCTCAGAGAGTCCAGTTTCAACCCATGCTTATATTTTAAAATATTTTTTCTTTTCTGAGAGAATTTCATACATGTATACAATGAAATATGTTTGAATATATTTGAAATATCTGCTCCAATATATTTCACCAACACCCCCAGTATCCTCACATGATGCTTCTTCCCAACTTCATGGTTTTGATTGAAGTCAAAACCTCAGGACTTTCTGAGGTTCAAGCCTGCTAGGCCTCAGTCTGCAGCTGGACCTCCCCCAATCCCAGTCCTGGGGCTCAGATCTTCCCTAAAACTTCCCCTTTACTCTCCTAAGATTTTCATTTCCTCTTCTGACTTTGGGTCTTGCCAGCCTCTGTCATCATGTCTGCCAACTTCTTACATTAGCATTACATATCTTTGCATGTTTTCTTGAATCTATTACTCTAAAGAACCCAGAGTGACTGCCAGAATCCAGGGCACCATTGCTCAAGCTTATCAGAGAGACATGAGCAAGATTTTGGTATCTGATCTAGGCTGACCATCAAAACCAGTTGAAACTAACGATTCAGATTCCTCCAGTTGATCTTATTTTTCCATCATTTACAAACCGTCAGGAAAAGTACCAAGACCAGCAGACTACCACACATACAAGAGAGTGAGCATGACCCACCTCCCCTTTGTTTCACCTCATGGAAGTTGGGATCTGAGCCATTGACAGCAAAGAGTAAGTATGTTATTAAAGCCAAGGACTATGAGAAGATCTTCAGGGACATTCCTGCTGTAGAAAAATAGGTATTAGTTGCTTTTTTCCACTCTCCCAGGAACCTACCATGAGGTCTCAAATTAATATGGAAAAAGATTACCCATGGAGCTGCTTCTATTTTACATACATCTACATTGTTTTTTTGGACTTTGTGATTTATTTGAAATTGTATTGTCTTTATTTGTCATGGATATTCATTGTTTCTACGCTTATAAAACAAACCTGTAGTCATTTTAAATCAACTGCTACCTGAAAGCCATCCCATCATTCTCATGTACATCGTACTTATTGGCTATTTCAGTCATCAGCCTTCAGTATAGACTTGGAACAATGAAAGCTAATGTTATTAATATGTATAAATAAATAATTTTTATCCTTTTAAAAAAGATACTTTTCTTCTTAAGTTAATTTCGTTAGTTTATTTTTCATGAGAAGAAATGATATCCAAAATTTTGAGATCCAAAATTCTAACCCTAAACAGCCAAAGACCATCTATTTGCTGTTTGCTGGTGTTTTATTCTGTTTCATTTATTCAGTAAACAATACACAAGCATAATGGGTCATGAACATATTTTTGGTTGGCTTTAGTTTTCTGTTTCAATCAGTGGGAGGAAAAGACAGATTACCCAAGGCGGCTACCATACTGTGAGGAGTAAGTCTCTCGGGAGATGGAAGAATGAAAGGAGGCATTTATGGAGTTTTCCTGTGTGTGTTGCAATTTAATGAAACTTTATGAACATCTCTGCATTTGTTTTTAATCTCCATGAGATGTGTTTTGGGCATCTAATTCTGCACAGTTTCTGTTTAGCTAAACCTTGTGTTCTCAAACTCCGTAACTGTTGCCATATTACATGTAATGATTTGTTACAAAGAAGACTAGACACTTCACATGAAAACATGCTAAGAAAGGAACACATCTGAACCTGGGAAGATGTACTAAATAGAAAAATTTATTTTTATGTAACTTAGCAATTCATTATATTATAAAAGATAATATAATGTGAGGTCTGTATATTAATTCCCTCTCAGCAAATATAAAGTAGGAAAGGTAGCTTGAGAAATCATTGATCTTAAAGAAAAAATTCGCCTGGGTTTTAAAAGTAAATTAGATTGTAATAGTTAATAATATTTCAATGAGTTCAATTATCTTTTTTAAAAGATGAATACTCTAGATCTACTTCTATTAAAATGTATAGAGATTCTACAAGTAGGTTTTTTTCCCCTGCACTCTGCAATACTTCCAAAAGTTTAACCTTATGCTAACCATAAATAATGCTTAACTGCTGCTGTACACTATGATATCTGCAGCTATTCACAGATGAATTCTTCAACGAGGAGTGACATCTCTCCTATACTGGTCGTACTTCATTATCTCATTCCAAGATGGATGAAGAGGGGGAGAAGGGTTAAACTGATCCATGCAGTTGCCATGGTTAAACTCTTTCCTAATCAATCAGAATATTGTTGGGTACTCTAAAAGTGAGATACTTAAAGCAATCTCAAATTTGTTTGACACTCAATAATTTTCTTCTTTTTTTTTTCAGAGAGTGGAACTCTTTATCTGAAAACTGTCCTGTTTTCTAAAAGAAATTGCACTGATATAATATAAAACTAAAATAGACACAAATGCCTATTACACACACTGCAGAAAAATTAAGGTGAGATAAGAGTCAACCTTTTTGTGCATATCAACACATGTGCATTCTATGTTTAAGTCAAGGTTTTAATCAAAAATTAGAAATACAAGATTAATGAATTATTTAATTGGAAGCACCATGACAGAAAGTTCTTACAGCACATCTGTCAGATGCTTATAAATATCACCATCTCTCTTATGGTGGAAAAATTTCATGTAACTTCTTACATAATTCAGTTTATGAAACAAACCTTTAAGCTACTTAAATAGTTCAAAAATCCTAGACAGCCAAGACTCTGATCAGCAGTTGGGACTTACTACCTGTACTTTGGTTGTTAGCCAGTGACCTCTTCTAATTCTCTTCTGAACCAGCATTTGCTGTTAAATAAGTTTGTTTCACTCACCATGTCTAGATACATTTGCTCATTGAACACAACTGTGTCCACTTTTATCACTTATTACCTTATGTCCATGGAGTAAGGACAATAAAAGAAGAAAGAAAGAAAGAAAGAAAGAAAGAAAGAAAGAAAGAAAGAAAGAAAGAGGGAGGGAGGGAGGGAGAAAGGGAGACAAAGAGAGAAAGAGAGAGAAAACTCATCTTAGTCAATGTAATATTTTCACTGCTGTTGTCTCCAAACAAAAATAGCAAAAATTTTAAAAAGGCCATCAGTTCCATCAAATTTTCAGCATTTACCCAACAGATGTTTAGCACAGCATGAGATATTATTTAGACTTGATATCCAGACTGCTCCAAGAAAATAAATGTTATAGATCTTTAAAGTCATCTAGACTTAATATAGCAGATTATTACAAAGGATGATTATTAATCTCATAAGTAAAGAATATAATGCAAATAAAATATTTGCATTAGTAACAAAATTGAAAAAAATAATTTCCAATCAACAAATAATATTCTCTATCTCTGTTTCTCTGTGTCTTTCTCATTTCTCTGTCTCCCTTTGTGAGTGTACATGTCTGTTTTGTATGTCTATGTTCCCTACTAAGGAAATGTGTATTTATGTGAAGCCTTTAATTCCTATTTCTTTCTTAAGGGAATAGTAATTAGTGAACCATTGCTTCTATTCCTAGGTGAAACAAGAACAAATAGAAGAAATGTCCAGGGTTTTCCTTTTTGCTGCAGAATTATTCAATGTTTATCCAACTACTAAAAATAATAAAGTCTAATCCTAAATATTTGGATAGGAAAAAGAATGTCTACTCTTTTGTTCACCAATAAGCATATTCTCTATAAACAAGGAAGATTAAAAGTATACCAAAAAAGAGTCATAGATGCAAAAGATATTATTTCTGCCTACCATATTTGAAAAAAAAATTGCCAACCTCATTACACATCTATCAGTTCAACTTTCTCATTCCCTGCCAATTCTTTTTTATTATTCATTATGAAGCTGAGGTTGAGCTGTAAGAAATGCATGCCTCTGGTTAGCTCTGAAAGACAAATATGTCTCTCTAATAAATATGAGGTCCAGTTTTGGATCAATGAAGTCGGAGCCAGGATTCCTACAATTAACTCATGAATCTTTGACTGGTTTTTGCATACATCTGTGGAGAGTCACTTATGCTCTTAGAGCTTCACTTCAGCCATGTGAGTAACAGCCGAGCCTGTGCATTCCCGAACCCTGTGCAGTTTCATTCTTTGCCAAAGCACTTTAAAATTCTTTGATGAGAACTATATTAAAGCTAATTATTACTGTTATTCAGTTAGCTGCTTGTAAAACACTGTGACCAAAGGGCAGAATGAGCTCATTTCATGCTACATAAGAGATGCTGGAAATCATTAACATAGCCACATTCATCAGAGACAACAGTTTCAGCTCCACAAACATGTCGCTGTACGAGACAGAGCCTGAGCTGACGTGTTTCCACACCTAGGCTCAGATCAGCTCTGACGGTAACTGGAAAATTCAATTAGCCTTATTCTTAACATTTTATACTTTGCACATGATTTATACTTGAATATCTTTCCCAGTGCGACTTCTTAAGCCAGGGGAGGCTCCAGCACTATGCAATTTCAACATCAGTACCTCTGCTGATCCAGTAAAGAGAATAACAATGTCATATATGGTCTTAAATGTTTGGCCATTTAAGAAAATCAACTCTTGCCTAGTAATTCAGTGTTTATTAACATGTCTTTTTAAATGAATTTTTTCAAATAAAACATTACACTTGAATTTCACTTCCTGTCTCCTAGCCATTAACTTAACTGAGGATATTTTTATACTCCACAAATGAAGTCCTTATGTAAAATCAAGTTGAACTTTCTGAAGTCTTATTGAGAACATGTACCCACGCTTTCAAAAGATTACAAGCCATCAACAATATGTTAACGTTATTTTTTTTTTAAAGAAACCAGAACTGCTTGCCTTTGTAGAGTATGCTCATTGATCAGAGGGTTCTTTTAAACTGACTTGTCATCAGAGAAAAACCTCACTTTCTTTCTTTCTTCCTCTCTCTCTTCTCAATGAAGAGGTCATGGATGGTAACAAGAATATCACACACACACACACACACGCACACACACACACACACACACACACAAAAGAGTTTAGGATTTCTCCTTGGCCTTTGCAACAAGCTACATCCAAAGCAAGTTCACAAAACTTTACATTTCACAAAGAACCAGAATCTTAAAATAGCAAAACTGAGAATCTGCAGAAATCCTATCCTAAGCTTCTGTAAGGCAACATTGTGAGAAAATTATAAAAGTTTATGGATTATGAATAATTGTTATTTATAAGGTGATCCATGAATGATTTTATTTTCCTCTTAGAACAGTCATTTGTTCTGAACTACAGAGTTCAAACCAGATATTATAAATGTGATCTGATCATATTCAAGAGTCTGAAGTTACTTGGACGTTTAAAAAGTATGGCAGAGATACAGGAAATTCTATCTTAAACTACATGGCCTTTGGAGTGATCATCAGAAATGCAAAAATACCTTAAAACCTGCCTTCTAAATTTTACTTAGTTTTAAGTGAGGTTTTTTCTTGATATTTCTGGTATTTGGGGAGGATAACATTAACTCGGTTTCTATGGAAGATCCGCACAAATAAAACAAAAAAAAATGATTTTAGAAGACTTTCTCATCCCCTGTTATATGCATTTATTCACCATTTACCCTAAAACCTTCACCTAGTCAGAACAGTCTGCCTGTGGCACTGAAGTTTCCGTCTTGATTTTCCTTTCTCTCTTGAAGGTAGACTGGAATAAATATTCATCCATTTAGACTCTGTTAGAAACAGCAGATTTTAAGCTAGCCTTTTTTTTTTTTTACCTAAGGACCCACACATTCTTACTGTTTTACTGTGTCAATTTCATAATAAATAATTTGTATTTTTATGAATTACCTTTCTCATCCTTTTCTATTGTTTCTAACATTGAATGAAAAAATAAGCAAAGCTATTGCAAAGATAATAAAATCAAAATGTAAAATCTGGGGAAAGCACACACAAATGTCTCTCTCCCTGTTGAGGTTGAAATGAAATCACTCATAGCTTTCAACAGTTCAGTCAGTGAACATGTGGAAGTGGGTTCTCCATGCTACAAAGTGAATGCATGACACCTAACACCCAGCGTCTTTCCAGCTACTACCAAAGTAATCGCTTCCAGAGACGCTTTGTACCTGAGCTCATTACCATGAGAAGCCATCAGGAAGATCATTGTGGTAAATAGGGTAGTCGGGTTGGCTAGGAGAGAACTTGAACCAATAGAGTTTAAATACTTTCTTCCTTAGGACTGCTTTATCATTAGCAAGGCACTCATGTTGCCTTGTACAGTCTCTGCGAATTACTGGGGTGAAGCTTAGGACATGGCTGATTCTTGATGTTCTTTTGCCACCTTCATTGCCAGCTCTAAGTATGATTCATTATATAGAATTACATATGAGAACTACTTTCAAAGGTAGGCCACATTTGACACTCTATCTGCCTGAGCAACAAAACTGCACCACAAAGAGGCAGGGAAAGCAGCAAGCATTAACTGGAATCCAACTTGGAGTGAGTGCAATTCAGAACAGGAATCTTAGTTTTTTTATAGTTGCAATTCTCAATTAGAAGTGGATATTTTTCAGTGGTGTTAAAGGAAATAACAGGAATATAAAACATTAGTTGTGTTAGTCTGGCAAAAAATGTTCTCTTTAGAAAGAAAATGCCTAATGACCTTTAATTGAAAATGTCTAATGTCTCATCAACTCAATCGGCATATAACGTTCATTAATGGCAACTTCTGCCACAACCCTTTAATGACTGCTTCGTCTATTGCTCCAACTTTCTGTGGCCCATAAAATATAATGTTTGAGTTTCCAAGACTGGAGATTCACTTCAATGATCTTTGAGCCAATTCAAAATTTTTCAGTGTTTTATCATACAAAGAAATTTTTTGATAAGATTTTTGTACATTCTACTAAAATTATCTGTAATCAAATATTAATTGAATAAATAGAAATAGAAAATATTATATGCAATTAATCTTTAATGAAACCAATAATTAAAGTTGATCTGAAGTAAATCTTAACAACATGAGCTTCTCTTGAGAATTTGTGAGACCATTATTAGAAATGTGAATGATTCTTCAATGATTCTTTTGGATAACTGTAAGTACTATTTACTTGAATTATCTCAGACTAGCAAAGAGCGACTATGCCAACCATGTTTAAAGTATTTCCAATTCATAAAACCTAAAGCAGTATTAGCCAAGAACTTCAATGCTTAGATCCAGGCTGTGTTTGCATAAATTCAGTGCATATGTGTTTGATTCGTTTACAGTTAAATTATTCAAATGTTGCTTTTAAAAGTATTTATTTTGCTCTTATGTAACGTCTTTCATTTGAAAAATTCAAAGAACTCCGTAAATGTTAATGGATATTTTCACGACACCCCTATGAGGGAAATGGAAATGATCCCTGTGAACTTCTCTGATGTCATTTTCCTAGGGACCAGGAAAATATTAGCACATAAATGTTCAGAGCCTTCGTAGTGCTGGGTCAAAAGATGAAGGAGAAATATAATGAGAGTGAACAGATTTGACTCTGGTTCCCTTTGTTTGTAAGAAAAATTGTTTTCTAAAACTTCCATGAAGTTGGTTAGTCAAGTCCACACATGTTTATGATGAAGTAAAAGGATGGGTTTTTTAATAGATTTATTTTCTTTCATGATCTATCGTCTAGGAATCTTTCCTCTTTAAGACCTCCTTCAATTAGGATGTTGCTGAGTGAAGCTCCCTTTGAAAGTCTGTCCTAGAAGGACATTTTCCTCATTAGTTTTTAAGGAAAATTTACGCTGGGTTAGACTGACAAGTAATTGAGTACAACTGAAAGCCTCCGTTGCAGAAAGCCAGAAAACTGCAAGACGTTTGGTTCTTTCTGTATTAGTTATATTCTGACCATGAATGCACAGCTATTTTTTATGGAAGTCTTCTGAAGGCCAAGTCCTCTTCAATCACCTTCCTAAACACACCAACTTCTAACCAATAATAAAATTTAAAAATAATTCATGAATAACACTAAATCCAATAGAGTGTAAAACACTCTAGACCGCAACACGCCTTCAGGACGGAACCTGCCTTCTTAAACAACATTTCTTGTGTTTAGCAGAATTCAAACTGGCACATCATTTGGGATGTTGGGATGATTTTTAAGTTAAAGTCTTTACCAGCCTGGTCTACAGAGCTAGTTCCAGGACAGGCTCCAAAACCACAGAGAAAAACCAAAAAAAAAAAAAAAAAAAAAAAAAAAAAAAAAAAAAAAAAAGAAGAAGAAACCCAAGATTTATTCCTATGTGATACACAGATTCTTATATGAAGAAAAGCAGGGTTTGTGAGGTGTTTTATTTTATAAACTTTAGCAAAATGTATCATCTTGAGAAAAAAACAAAAAACAAAATCTGAACCCCATGAGTTAATGCTATGATTGTCCAGTTGAGAATGGGCGGTCCTGTAGCTCGTGCCTAGGAAATGCCTCACACCTTACAGGAAGAAAGTATGTGAGCCAGGCATAACATCTACGGATCTTGCTATAATGCAATAAAATAATTATATAAATAAAACAATTATCTAAAACTGAAAGCAATATTGACAGAAAACTAAATTCCCCTGTTCTTACCAATTGCATTTTAAATAAATTAGCCAAAGAAAACTGGAGACCGTGCAATTATCTCCATAATGTGTTATGAATTTTGACTCAATCTCAAATCTATCCATTTTCTTGTCTGAATGTCAAAATTCATTCTATGAAGATGATAATTTTTGTTCCTGTTGGGTAGCTCATGATCTTTAATTGCTACAAAAATATCTTTGGCCAGATTTCCTCATGGATTTTTTTTATCAATGATCTTTCTTTTATGAGTTGTTATATGTGTGTATATATATCAGATACAATACTGTTTATATATATCAGAAATACTGACTATTTAGTGAGGCACACAGACAAATAACTCAGAAGAGAGGTCATCTAATTTTCATGTATTTTTGTCACGATATTCCAATTCCAAAAGCATAGGATACTAATATTTGGTGTATTAGATGAATTGAGCATACTTACACATCCTAAAATGGTGTAATTTGGATATATATTATATATATAATCTTATGTTTGAATATATGATATTTAATGAATATCACTGAAAACCAGATGGGCACTATGAAAGTTTCTTTAAGGATAATGAATACACAAGATAAAAATTTCTTTTATTTTCACACTGTGTTAGTCAGAATGAAGAAATAATTAACTTTTACTAAGTTTAAGCAAATTATCTCTGGGGAGAAAAAGAGAGAGTGTGAGCTTTAAGATTAAATGAAGAAAGACCAGAGACATTTTTGCCTACTGGAAACTTGACATTAAAAACCATTGCTTTTCATCTTGAAAATATAATTGGGCACACATCAAAATATCATCAAGGTTATTAGAAGGCACTGCTAGGGTGATATAAGATGAAAAACGAATTCTACTAAATGGAATCAACAAGGTCTTTAAACACAATTATATTTAAGTCATAATAGGGGCACCGAGCTGTTTCATGAGGCCATAATTGGATTCCCGTGTGGATAAACTATAAGGCTGAAGGCTGGTTAGAGCTTTGTAATAAGGGAACTGGATTATTGCCTCATAAAACTCTTCCTCACTTTTCTCCTTGTGCTCATTCTACAAGTCTTTGGGAATTCACTCTTAAATAAATGTCACTACACAAGTAAGTACTTCAATAACAAAAAAACTACTACAAAGAGACAATCATAGAGGGATGCATTCCTCTAGTATAAAAGGATACATTATTTGCAGCCAAAACCAATAGCGTCGCAGCAAGAAAAGGCAGCTATTCTAAAATTTAAGGATTTGTTTGAATTTTTTATGTTGTTTAATTTTTTAGTGTTTTGTTCATCAGTGCAGTGTCTTTGTTAAACAGAAGTTAAACAAGCATCTTCTTATCTTGAGATAGTCTTTGGTGATCTCCTTTAGAGACCCAACATTCATGAGTTCTCATCAGAAAAGTTTGTACATGCAAGTTTTATTTTCTGTTCATGCTGTTGGCCTTGCAATGTTCGTGTTTGTAGTGCTGTGTAGTTTAACTGTCAACTAGACACAATCTAGAATTACCTGGGCAGAAAGTCCCAGATGAAGAATTATCTAGCTCAGATTGTTTATAGTTACAGCTACAACAAATGATCTTGATTATTTTTGAGATGGGAAGACCCAATCTGTATATGGCACCATTCCCTTATCTGATTCTTTTTAAATATTTATTTATTATGTATACAATATTCTGTCTGTATGCCTGAAGGCCAGAAGAGGGCGCCAGACCACTTTACAGATGGTTGTGAGCCACCATGTGGTTGCTGGGAATTGAACTCAGGACCTTTGGAAGAGCAGGCAATGCTCTTAACCACTGAGCCATCTCTCCAGCCCCCCTTATCTGATTCTTAAACTGTTGAATGACAAAGATGGCTATGTTTAAAAAAAAAAAGTACAGTTTTTTTCAGTGCGCCTTTCTATATAGCAAAACTAGTAGAATTTAACATTATCAGAAGTTTAGTCCTTGATAAAAACAAAACAAAATAAACATAGATATGAACAAGGAAATTGTGTCTCAAAATTGTTACAATTACTGCATATGTAGAAAGAAGATTTTAAATGAAAAGAATAAATAAGAACTTACCGAATAAATAAGACGTGAAAAGAGCACAATATAAAAAGAGGCTGTAAAGAGAATATTGAAAACAAAAGCAGTAATCCTATACTGTGATTGACAGGTGATTGCGGAAGGAGCTGACTCTCAGGAATTGAAAGGAATATATCACTTCCACTGAGGATTCTGCTGTTGCTGATGCTGAACTCATGTATAAACCAGGATAAGTAACAGAACAGGCTTAGCTGTATATTATAGACTGACCTGGCATATAAAACAACGGCAATCTCTCAGAGTGGAAAGAGGGTAAAAAATGGAAATCATGAGAGAGAAATTAATACAACTAGAACTTATTCCTCAAACTACAGTGTTTAATGGGAACCACAGAGGGAATGAACAATGAAATGAATGAAAAAAAAACTGGCTTAATCTTAAGTTTATGTGGAGGGTATAATTGGTTTTTTTTAACCGCATGGCATAAAATTTTAGATGGAAACGATCAATTATGATTGATCAAAAGCCAAAGTGGCTTTTAAAGGATTCTTCATCACTGATATGATGGGAAAATTCAGGGGCACTCAGCAGAGGAAGCCTTAGGTCTGAACGAGAGCACATAGCAGGGAGGGAGCAGCAGATTCTCATCACATGAACTGCAGGCAAAATTAGACTGAAGAAAATATTAATGATATCACTGTAGGTTACACAGAAAAATAACTTCATCTTTGATTCCTCAATTCATTCCATTAAAATTTCAATAACTGAAATAAACATCTTTTCAAATTTAAGTGACTAAATTTTCACATTCATAGGGAGGACTTTTTGAAAAACAAACAAGATAAAACATACAAACATATATAAATATCAATATATAAAATAAACTAGTTTGTCAGAATTAAATTTGATAATTTATGATTTAATTTTTTGTGTGTTTGGAGAGAGTAGTTCTAATTTATTATTTTTTGAAGAAAGTATTACTCAATTTCTGGCACTCATAAAAGGAAAACAACGTAGGATCACAATCTAAAATGGACATTTAAAAAGATCAACAATCATATAATGTGAAAACCACACTTTAATAAAATATGCTCCTATATATTCTATATACTCTGTTCGATTGCTCAGAATATCAGAACAGAGTATAATATCAGTGTCATGTGGCAAAGAACACAGTCTGCTAGAACGAACATGGTGGGAGTGATTGCTCAAAATTGTCTGTAACCTCTACCAATCGTCTTTCTCGATTATTCACTCAGCTCTCACAAAAGGTGAGCCCCTTTCCTCAGTTAGTCTTTGTCTATAACCTCGGACCTATATTTAGCTCTTTTGATCCAGAAAAACATTTACTAAAATAGATAAATTCACTCTCTTTCATTTTACCCAGCAAGAGTAGCCTATAGGGGGCCGCTTAAAATACTTTTAAAAAAGTATTCTTTATGTATGGGTGTTATGCTTGCTCGTATGTTTGTGTAAAAACTTCATACCTGGCTCCCTTTTGAGGCTAGAAGAGGGCATCAAATGCCCTGGTTGTGGAGGTATGGACAGCTAGGAGATGCCTACTAGGCAATGTGAAGCAAACCTGGGTCCTCTGTAAGAGCAGTCTATGCTGTTAAGCACTGAGCCTCTAGCCCCAACAAAGCTTTTCAAGCCTTAATCAGGAAGACAGAATGGAAGAAACACGAACATAGCTCGTAGACACACTTACGCTTTTTGGAACAGGGCCGCTAGCCTTCCCTCTTATTACGGCTTTGAAGGTGTGAACCATCACTCTGTTATCCCTGCAGGACCTTTTATCACCGTCCTTCCTCCACTACATTTGAGAAGGACTGGGAAGAACATATCCTGCCTGACAACAGGAGAGAGTATTTTTTTTTTTTTTTTTTTTTTTTTTTAGCCTGCTTGCTGCCTGGCCAAAATTGGGGGCCAGTTGCCTTTTCCAATGTTCATTATTCACAGTCTCTTTTTAATCCAGAATGGTAATAGAGTTCTGTCAAATTTTTATTTTAGGTTTGGAAAAAAAAGTGACTCCAATCAACTTCACATGTCAAAATCATATTCAGTATTCTTTTAGAGACACTATTTCAAATGTGTCTCCTAACGACCACCAAAGGCAGCTGATAGACTGCCATTAAACCTCGTTATCCCACACTACAAATTCATAAGACTCATCTTCGGCCTTCCAGGTTATCAGAGGTGATGGTTTCACCAGATCCTTCTCACTTCACAGCAGAGCTCCCAGTTATCCTCCCTGCCATCATATTTTCATTGCTGTCTGTCACATTTACTGAAAGCCAAAACCATATATATTTAGTTTTCATGACATTAACAACCCAGTTTTGGAACTAGCTTCTAATTTAGGCACATTTCTGCAGCATCTTGCCACACAAGATAAAATCCGAAATGCCATGACCTTCCTATCATGTTTAGTCTTTTATATTTTTGATGACATATATGGGAGTCATGAGCAGAGCATGTTAAGAGACAGAGAGGACACACAAGTTCTCAAGCCAAACCATGTATTTCTGTGACTCCTCTGTCTATACCAACCTTTCAATTGTTCACAGCAAAAGCAAGACAATTGGCAGGAGGTGTATTTCTTGTCCTTGTCGGGAACTAAGCACAAAGTTCAATAGTGATGACTATGGATGCATCAACCTTTGTAAGGAAAGAATGAAGAATTAAAACAAAATATGAATGTTATCAAAATGCCCCAACAAATTTATAACACAAAGGAAAATGCTGGCAAATGTCTGCCTAGAGGGAAATATTAGTTTAAGATATTGAAGAATAATAAAAAAACTTTTAAGTATAATAAAAATTTATTTGTCCTAAAGATATGAAATAATAATGATTTTTACGTACAAGTTAGGAAAATAAATTTCACCATCTTTCATGGAGAAAAATCTTTCTAAAACCCTTATATCTTTGAAGTATATCATTTGAATATAATTATAAAAGATATTTATATGAAGAAGAAGCAAGTAGACATACTACATTTGGGTATTGAAACTAATGACCTAAATAAAAAAGAAAAGAAAAAAATGACATGGAAATCATACCGGGTTATGAAAAGGACAACAGCAACAAGACACAAGAAAAGTCTCCAGAAACCAAGAAATTCATAGAGGCAGAAGTGCAGTTACAAATGACTGGAAAATAGGAAAACATAAAAACCAAAAGGTAGAGCCGGGCGGTGGTGGCGCACGCCTTTAATTCCAGCACTCGGGAGACAGAGGCAGGCAGATCTCTGTGAGTTCGAGGCCAGCCTGGTCTACAAGAGCTAGTGCCAGGACAGGCTCCAAAGCTACAGAGAAACCCTGTCTCGAAAAAAAAAAAAATACTCTCAACTACATGGTCTATTATAGGAATAGCTGTCTTAATTGGAACACAATGGAAGGAAGGAGTTAATGAAGACAAAAGGCAGATCGTAGAGGAATGAGGAGGTAAAGACAGACTAGATTGCAAACTTGAAGCTATATTATATGCTGCTTAATACAAATGAATTTTAAGTTGTTATGTTGATTAAAATTGTGACAGAAAAGTATAAATTAACTAAAATGTATTGGAATGTACTAAAACTTAGGAAGAACATAGAGAAACAGTAGAGTTCTAAACAAAAACTTTCTGGACAGCATAAAATCAACATTGAGAATGAATTCAGAAATTATTACACACAGATACGTGAGTTGAAATTATATATTAAAATACAATATAATTGTAGACAAAAATTGAAAATCTTAGAAATTTAACTATATTGGGATATAGGTATAGAATATTAAAACATAACAAAGTACAATAAAGTTAAAATATTATTATTAAAAATGAATTTTAATTAAAATTCCCATAAAAGCCTAGGTGAATATTTTCTATACAGAGAAGTCTGCAAAGGTGCGTGTTCAGGCATATACACTAACAGATAAAAGAAGAAAATTTGTATTTGACAGAAATTTGGCAAAACATTAATAAAATACATTAGTCGGTAAAACTTAAAGGCATCCTAGCTAGCTGAAGTAGGTGATTTTGCCTCCTGTTACTGCTGCCACGCAGCTTTGTAAAGCACAGCTTCACTGAAGCAGAAGCAAAAGTGAGTGATTCCCAGGACTGAACATAGCTAAACGGTACAAGACTAAGTGGAAAATCATGAAACTAAATTTCAAAGGAATTACATTTTTGGGAGAGAAGAATAAAAATCCTTTAGGTTAAGGACAAATTCAATAGAATTGCAAACAATTTCTAAAAGAATGCTTTGCATGACTTAGAGATAATAGCAGGGCTATCTGGGATATAAATTGGAAACAATCCCAAGAGACGCTAGAAGAGGAGCAATAGTAAGAAATCTCTTCTGCCCTGAAAAACTACCAGAACGTTGTGCTGACCTAGTGATCAGAACATTTGTAGGTGCTTGGACAGACGAGAACACAGTGGATGAGAAAATTCCTTGGAACTTGCACAGTGACAGCACCTATAAAAGCATTTTACATTGCATTAGATTTATTTTGTTATGGCAATTATTAATTTATATATTTATACTCAATACACAGACATCTTTTGCTAACACATTTGAGTTGAACAGTAAAGATTATACTCTTAACAATTAGTTGTAAACTAGGTGTGTTCATATATTTTTTTTCAATTATCGACAGTCTTAAAGTAGTTAAAAAAAGAGATGACAATGCATAAAAGAGAATTTTTAACAATACCTAACTAATATTTAATGGTGTCATACCACCAAGGTGCAGTTTTGTAAGTTATAAAGCAAGATAATGGAAATAAACAGTTTTTAAATATTTCTGCCTGTCAAGCATTTGGGGGGAAACAAATTCAAATGATTTCAATCAGATTTGAAAGATTATTAAATTATGGTAATACTTTTGGTTAAAGTATCCAAAACTGTTTCATTAGCTAGATTCATAATTATTTTTCTAGATTCTGACACAAAAATTGGCCTAGTTTTCTGAAGATACACATAAGAAACTTTACACTTCCTTTGCTTGCCTTTAGAAAGATTGTGAGACAAGGCAAATGCCTAACATTTGGGGACTAGTTAAATAAATAAAGGTATGTAAATACATAAATAGCATTTGGTCATTAAAATTAATGATATCGGTCTATAAGTACTAACCTTGAAACATGTCTGCTATATGTCTGCTATACTCATTGCTCACTGCAAATAACAAGTTACATATTTGGGCCCATCTCTTCATGTTTCAAACATAGGGAAATCTATGCATTATATGAGTTTTCTTGAGGTTATGTATGTCATTGTTATATAGCATACAAAGAGTTTTGGATTTTATTGTGTATCTTTAACAAATTAATTTACTTAAAGAATTTCTTAATATTAAAAATAGCACATTATTTTTAAAGTCCAAAGCATTATAACCCTGTTCCTAAGAGAAACTTCAGGTCTAAGTTTTGAACAAGCACAATGTTTTCCAAGGGAAGCACATATTTACTATTTAAATGCCTTTCAAGATTTAATTTATTTTCTCAGACTTTTGTTGTTGACAATCCTGGCCTCACAAGGTCCTTGTATATGATGACCAAACCAGAAGTAATTTTTATTTGTTTCTTCAGCTCTTTAGAAGATTTTGAATTCATTTAAATAAAATCATGGTGTTTTGGTAACTGTTACACAATATCAAAAAAGCCAATAGTAATAGTATTCCAAAACTATGCTCATTTCTAGTCCTCTTTAGAGAGGAATGGGTATTGGTAATGACGTGCACCGGGTCATGTCATTCAATTACTAGTAAAATATGTGAAATTATCTCAGGGAAGGTTACCCTAGAACACAAAGTTGTTCATCTCACTATCAAGGTCTCAGAATTCAATAACTAAAAGATGATAGTTTCATATAAAAAAACCTCCCTCCTGTTCAATTGTAAAACTTACTGTTGTATATATGGCATTTTTCCATCATGGCTCTATTTTCTCCTCCTGTAGCAAGCATCCCTGCTTGTCCTCTCATGCACATGTATGGAATTAATACCATTACACATTTGGTCTCTAATATACAAAACCCCTCTTATACAGTATAAAACATGATATACCAAAGACCTGTTTTTTTTTTTTTTTTTAAAGATTCTTGAATACAGGTTAAAGGCATTGCTGAAGTGGATTTTTCTGCTGTAGCTAAAAATAAATCCTTTTCTGAAGGAAGGGTGTACTAGAACAGGAATTCAATAACTATTCATCAGAATTACAAAGTGAAGACGACATTTCACTTCATTTTAAAACATATCACTTAAGCAAAATACATGCAGTCTTTCTCCAATAGGATTTAACATTCAAATTGAATTACAAAATGCTACTTCATAAATTTTGTAACCAAATTACTTCAACTACTTGCCAGTGAGCAACACCCTTTTAACTCTCCAAGCCTGGAACACCATAGCAAAATCTTAGCTTCCATTGATGATGATTTGTTCAGTCTGAACCAATTGTCTTTCAAAAACACCTTATTGTGTATATCGTGGTGACATCACAGGCCAATAACGAATAGAAGTAAACTATTTAGAGAAGACTGTCAAAATTCATGAAAAGGAATTTTGATGTTAAAATGTATATAATTCATGTATTTTGAAAACATTAACATACTTAAGTGTTCTTTATTATAATTTAATACATTTGTTGAATTACAACTAAGTGTTGATATTCCAGTGTGTTACATTGTATATTATAGCTTGATAGTAGCATAGAGGACTACGCAGGCAACAAAGGATAGAAATTCTTTCAGCATTTTTTTCATAAACACTCCCCCCTCTCTCACACACAAACACACACACACACACACACACCTCTGGACTGGCAGGTGACTAGGTGACTAAGGGAAAAGACATTAGCTAATATGCTTTGGCAGTCACTTGGACAGCCCTGATGAACAACTCTAAAAAAGCCTTCTTGTGTTTGGTATTAGGAATTTTAATAGATGGTCTATGGTTCTTGGAGGGAATATTGTTATTCTAGATGGAAAAATTTTATTTAAACTATTTATGCCTATTTATATACACATTTGCATGTAGTCCATATATCCACCACATCCTTGAAATGTAGATGTGGCTCTACATATTTCTTAGTTTGGGTTGGTATTGTTATGATAAACACCATGACCAAAACAACTTGGGGAATAAAGGGTTTATTTGTTTTATACTTCCATATCACTGTTCATTATCGAAGGAAGTCAGAATAGGCACTCAAGCAGGGCAGTAACCTGGAAGCAGGAACTGATGCAGAAGCCATGGAAGGGTGCTACGTACTGGCTTGCTCACCATGACTTTATCAGCCAGCTTTCCTATAGAACCAAGAACCACCAGCTCATGGTTGGCACCACCCACAATTGACTGGGTCCTGCCTCAAAAATCATTAAGAAAATGCCCTACAGGTTAGCCAATAGCACAGTCTTATAGTGGTATTTTCTCAACTGATGCTCCATCCTCTCTGAAGTTTCTAGCTTATGTGAGGTTGACATCAAACTAAGGCAACAAAAGCAAGTCAATAAATGTAATAAATAACTTAATAGATTTAAAGACAAAAAATCACATGAGCATCTCAATAGGTGCAAAAATAATCTCTGACAAAATTCAACATTATTTCATAACAAAAGTTCGTAGGGCTAGAGGGAAAATACCTCAATATAATTGATGTGATATCTGAGAAACCCGTAGTCAACATTATCATAAATGGAGAAAATTGAAGCAACCCACTGGTCAGGAACATGAGAGGGATATTCCCCATCCCACTCCTTGACAATATTGTAGTCAATGCTCTAGATTTGGCAATAAGGATATTAAAGGGATACAAACACGAAAATAAGAACTCAAGCTATCACTGTTTACAGAGGCATGATATTATGCACAAGAAATGGGATGCATTACACTAGAAAACTTTTAAAAACAATAAACAACTTCAGCAATGTGGCAAGACACAGAATTAACTTACACAAAACAATACAGAGGCATAGATCATGCATACACTATCATACACAAGAACCTCTAGGAAAATTAATAATCAAGGATTAAACCTAAAAGAGGAGGTAATAGGCATCTACAAGGAACACATTACACTTCTGAAGAAAGATAAAGAAAGATACTATAAAATGGAAAGGCATCCTATGCTCATGGATCATGTAGAATCAATATCTAGAAAATGATTATTTTTCCAAAAGCCATTGATGATTCTTCATAATCACAACCCAAAACTCCATATCATAACTAAAATTCATAGTTTTACTGTGTTTAGCCCAATTATTCCTTGAAATATGAACAATGCTGAAATTGTTATCATTTAATATTACAAATATATATTGAAGAAATCTGTAAGGGAACGGAATATTGGAAAAGGCAACTAACATAGTGTTTTATACAGATTACACCTGGTTAAGGAAAAGCTGACATGAGAGAAGTTTGCTGAGTGAAAGACAAAGCTGGGGGTACCTAAGAGAATAATACAAGTCAGAGGTTCCGGCAGCTCTGACATACCACAGAAATTATTCTGTTTCTACTGGAGAAAATACACAGCAACACCAAATTTCACACAGTGTAGCACTTCATCAACAGGGCATCAGTGAAAGCATGATACCTTAAAGAATAAATGATCAATGAGATGACCCTTTAGAACATACTTTGGTATGGTATCAGAGGTGAACTTCTTGCCTTTGCCTCTTTACGGAACTGAGTATTTCCACAGCACTAGAAATTCTACCTTCATGGGTTATTTTGATACTTTTCACAAGCTTACACACCCAGCTCTTTCTAATTCCTTCTCAAGCTCTCTCTCTTACTCAAAGTTTGGAGTTTCCTTTTGTTTTTTTATTAGCATTTCAGAAGAGTTACCCAGTGTGAGAAAGACTATTATCCGTAAGAAACAGGTGTACATGAAGACATCTGAGTTTATCATCAACTTGAAATTGTCTAAGCAAATTGTTTAGAGATTTTGCATCATTGAGATTTGCTGTATATCAGACAAGAGCATACACCAAAGCCTAGACTATAGGACTGCCACCCTGCTCTGTGGCATCTTAATTTTTGTTTTTACATTTTAGAAATAACTTTTCACCTATTAAATATACTCATTATTTTTTTTCTTGCTGATTTTTTTATTAATTAATTAATTTAATTATTAAAGATTTCTGCCTCTTCCCCGCCACCACCTCCCATTCCCTCCCCCTCCCCCAATCAAGTCTTCCTTCCTCCTCAGCCCAAAGAGCAAGCAGGTTTCTCTGCCCTGTGGGAGGTCCAAGGACCACCCACCTCCATCCAGGTCTATTAAGGTGAGCATCCAAACTACCTGGGCTCCCACAAAGCCATTACGTGCAATAGGATCGAGAACCCGTTGCCATTGTTCTTCAGTTTTCAGTAGTCCTCATTGTCCATTATGTTCAGCGAGACCGGTTTTGTCCCATGCTTTTTCAGTCCCCAGCCAGCTGGCCTTGGTGAGTTCCCGATAGAACATCCCCATTGCCTCAGTGTGTGGGTGCACCCCTCGCCGTGAAATGGACGGAAATTGAAAACACTATCCTGAGTGAGGTAAGCCAGACCCAAAAAGAGGAACATGGGATGTACTCACTCATATTTGGTTTCTAGCCATAAATAAAGGACATTGAGACTATAATTCGTGACTCTAGAGAAGCTAAATAAGAAGGTGAACCCAAAGAAAAACATATAAGCATCCCCCTGAATATTAACCTTCATCAGGCGATGAAAGAAGACAGAGACAGAGACCAACATTGGAGCACTGGACTGAAGTCTCACGATCCAAAGGAGGAGCAGAAGGAGAGTGAGCACGAGCAAATATACTCATTATTAAATGTGCTGGTGTTTTCTTCAGAACATGGACTTAACATAGAAGAGCACAGATTCAGATTTTCAGAGTATAAAACCTGGAGTAAACCAGAAAAATAAAAAGGGACCTCTCAAGCGAAATTGCAGAGAGGGGACGAGTGGCCTACATGCAGGTCTTCAAGATTAGCCTGTCTTCAAAGAAGAGCAATCTTCTATTGATGTGACACTCCTTATTCTAGGCCCTTGTCAGACAAAAAGCAATTTTTATCATCAGCAGTTTATCTTTGACTTTAAATTTTCTAAAATATATTTTCCTTTTAAGAGGAAGCTTGTTTCAACGGTAGGTGGACATGAAATAAGATCATGTAGGCTAGTCCTGTCTTCTACAAGAAGAGGGGATAAGGAAATCCAAACTGAAATGCTATCTATCTTAGGGTTGATTTAGCCTTACCACTCTTGTGTAGGGGACCATGATAAAATCTGAAAAATGCAACTTTTGAGTGGGCTTAACCAGTCCTGTTCTGTGATATTCCCCCGTCACAGTCGGGGAGGACTCAATCTACCTCGCAACCTAAAGCCATAATCTGAAGGAAGGTTTTACGAATTCATTTATTCATTTATGCCCATATATAGCTCCCTTTAGACAAGTTAAATATGAGATATGAGACCATGTAGAGATGCAGGCAGGACTTACAAATTGTAATTCCACTGCCCTAGTTACCTCACACTTTGCATAACTGGGTGAGCTGATCACAAATTCAAAATCTATACCATATTAAAACATACAACTACCTCCAGGCTTTAAATCTTCATCCCTCATTACGTACTACAGAAAGGCTTCTCTTTTTTTGAATGCTAGCTAAGGAATCTCCACGTGAGATGTGTTAAGAATCTGTCCCAGCTGCTCTACTTTCTTTTCAGCATGACCCCAAACAAGAAATGTTTCACATGGTGTTGGGTTTCAGAGTGAAAGCTCAGGACAGCTGTGATATCAAATGAGGTGCCACCTGGCCTAATCACCGTGACAATATGTGCTCTGTCCTGCACAGCTAACAGATGGATTGGGTATCAGCCTGATGTCATAATCTGTCAAGTTTGTAATATGGAGTATTAGCCGTCCATTTAAGATTCATCTCTTCTTCTCTGCTGGCACATTCTACCCTACGTGGGGAGATGATACTGTCTTTGCATACTGCCATTTCTAGTGATATGGGATCTTCGTTTGCATTATTTAAGGGTAATTAGTTGATGCTCTGACTCATTTGGGGAACTGCCACTCCACTACCAAAATACCTAGGTGGGATTTCCCATGCACTGCACAGATTACTAGCCTTTGAAATGTGTTTCATTATTTAAAAGGAAACCTAAGTTCTAAATCTTGACTTTCTTAAATATGTTGCTTAGTTTTCTCCATGGGGCATTTGACTGACTATCTCTAACTGTGCAATGGAAATGCTGTACATTCATATCTACAATCCCTATAAACTATAATATGAATATTATCAGTCACATTAGTCTAAAAACTATAACCAACATTGAAAGAATAGAATGATTAATGTTTGCACACTCATCACAGATTTATTTAGAGTTACTTATGAATACAAACACAGTGACAGGAAAGGAGAATGAATAGAAAATGATGACATACCAGTTTCAAGGGCCGGGCCTTTTTCCCCTTTTCAGGAAATTCCCCCTCTTGCTGTTCTCAGAATATCTCACAGAATTGCTTATACAGTCATCTCCTAAATATGGCAGGTGCATTTGCTGGCCAGGTTAGTGGCATCCCAACACTTCTCTAAACTTTTTTAGACCGAGGAGAGGCAAAACTCCCCCCAGTCTTACCTCTAACTATGGCCAGTTAGAAGCCACTTGGGGTTGTGTCATAGTGCTTGGGTCTTCTACATGCCTTTCCTTGCCTTACAGAACAGTTAAATGAATGGTTATTTTGTTTAATTCCCTGGAAGATCATATATTATTCATAAACAGAAAAAATAGATGCAACAAAGAAGTAAAACTAAATTGACCTTGTAAGTTTATCCAGATGATTTTTTATAATATTTATTTTAAAAGATGTTTTCTATATTGTTTTATTGAGCTTTGTATTTTTCTCCACTCCCTTCTTTTCCTCTTCCTTCCCCTTCTACCTTCTCCCATGATCCCCATGCCCCAATTTACTTTGGAGATCTTGTGTTTTTCTATTATCATGTAGATTAAATCCATGTATGTCACTCTTGGGGTCCTCATTGTTGTTTAGGTTCTCTGGGATTGTGAATTGTAGCTAATTTTTCTTTGCTTTATGTCTAAAAGCCACTTAAGAGTGAGTACATATGATAATTGTCTTTCTGGGTCTGGGTTACCTCACTCAATATGATGGTTTCTTCTAGATCCATCCATTTGCCTGCATATTTCAAGATGTCATTATTTTTAAAATAAAATAAAACAAAACAAAAACAAAAAGAATTGCTGACTCCAAGATCAAACCCCAAATTACATCACATTTGTCCACACACTGGCATGCCCATGCTCTTGGGTTTCTCATCACTTTAGATACTGCTGGTTCTCTCTTCCCAAAGAAAGCTGAGACCTTGTTGAAAGCCAGGAAAAGAAAAATAAAGTCAAATCTATTACCTTGCCATTCCCAGAAGTCTGTAGATGGAATGACTGTGTGCATATTGAAAGACCAACACTAATAAAATTACATCTTGAAAAACAAGCTGTATTTATTCTTTAAAATGAAGAGTATAAAATGCCACAGTTTTATTTTTCTATGTTTCAATTTTTAAATAAAAATTACTTTATTATAATGAATTCATAAATAAAAACATCACACAGCTAAATTAAGGTAGCCACACAAACACTTGGACCTCTAACCCCATATATCTCCATGAACTTTAATACAATTATGGCAGTGATTCTGAAGCTTTAGCATTGGTTTTACACTTACACATTTATTTGATTTTTATTCATTTATCTACCACCAAAATAAAGTCAACAGAATTGATAGAAAAATTATCAAATTTGTATCCTCTTTTATGACCCATGTGCACTGTAGTATCAGCACACACACTCACACACCACTGTCTACACACACCTGCATAAACTATTCACAAAAATTGACATATGACGGTTTATAGCTAAGCTGGCTAATGCCATAGATACAAGATACAATAGCTTCCTTTACACATAGATAGTTACTGTGTAAAATTATACTAATACACCAACCTTAGTCATGCAAGTATGTGAATCTTCACTTAATATACCTAAATGGGAGAGCCATTATTTTTCATGTTTTAGAGATTTACAGACACATATTTAAGAGACGAAAGTGTTTACACAAAATTCCCAGAGCTGATGATTTTCAGATAGGGTTCACATTTAAACCTTTGCATGATTATGTTAATCAAGTTTGTTCTCCAATCTGTGGGTGTTAACACAGCTCCAATAAATAAATTATTCTCTTGTTATCTAATTGCTAGGCACTAAAATTAGTCAGAAACCACATATGTTATTCTATAAACAATGTGGCTTTATAATTGCTGTTCATGTACAATAGTCATTGTGTGTTGCTCTGCCTGAATGTCATATGAAAGGAAAGATTAGACCTGCCATATCCACTGAGGACAAAAAGACAAGAAGAGAGAAAAAGAGAGGAGGGAGAGAGAGAGAGAGAGAGAGAGAGAGAGAGAGAGAGAGAGAGAGAGAACTCAATCATCATTGAATTCTAAATGTCAGAAAAAGAGTTCTAGAAAATATGATGAAGACTTTTTTATCCAAAAATAAAAATGCATTTCTGAAAGTTGTGGGATAAATGGAAGGGAGATGGAAAGCTTTCTTTGAAACTTATATTTGCTCAAACTAATGATGAAAATGTTAAAGTCTTTTAAAACACTGGGAAAGAACAAATTCAAGGTAGGTATGTTGCTGGGAGGAAGGGAGAAAATGAAGGAGCTGGCATGGAGGGAGTGCAGGGAGTGGATGGGGCAAGCAAAGTTTCCCTTAGAATTGTTGGATATGGGTTTCTAGAAGGAATACATTACATCTTTGTAAATATCTTACCTACCATATTTGATTACAAAGTTCCCTTGGTGTTTACCTTTTTATGTGACATTTGCTTTTCTGAGTTGATAGGAGTACTACAAACATCTTATTTATCAATTCAATAAAAATCTAAAAATATTTTAGTATTTCCCTCACCAAATTCAGGGACACACATAATGTATGCTGAAACATCCCACCCCTGTGATCAGTCATTTAACACTGTTGGGGTTTGCAATGTTCTATATTCAGGCATCTGGATTCAGAATACTGGATGTTTCTCTTCCATTAAGCAATTGATACATTATTTTATACAAATACTTAACATTAATAACTCAAGAATTGTTTATTTGTGAAAGAGATTTGCAATTTTCCCAACATTTTAATTTTGACTGTCTCTCAATTCACTAACTATGAATTTATATTTTAGATAAATTTCTGTTCCTTTGTAGATTAAATGTTTAAATACATTGGGAGGCTTAATATTTAATAGAATTTTATATACTTCATAGAACTTCTCAGGTATAATTCTAGCAAGCTATAACAACAGCAAATTCAAGTTTTGTTACTTAAAAATGAAGAATATTATTTAAAGAAATATTTATCATGCTTCACAAGAAAGCAGTTGTGACATGGACAGTATTAAT
This sequence comes from Chionomys nivalis, assembly GCF_950005125.1. Classification (NCBI taxonomy): domain Eukaryota; kingdom Metazoa; phylum Chordata; class Mammalia; order Rodentia; family Cricetidae; genus Chionomys; species Chionomys nivalis. The sequence continues at coordinate 56,776,053 of NC_080103.1, read as the reverse complement.
TATACATTTAAACACTGATGTCACCCTTTGACTATATACATCTTTTCGAATTACACGGGATAGTTATCAAAAATAAGTGTATGATGATTGAATGCCTTGAGTTACACCACTTCTGAGAATTTGGAGTATTCTCTGTACTTGGAGTTCTTTTATTTTTCTCCACCTAAGAATTATCCAAAGTCATGGAGAGTCAACAACACTGTGCTTTCAAGGCAGGTATCATTGGCACTGTTTCCGTACAGAGGTGAATACAAAATTCTTTGTCCCCACAGTTTCCTTCCTGTGACTGGCTCCTCTGTGCCCAGTCAATCACTAGTCGCAGAGCAGCCAGTGTGATATAGTACTTTCCATTTCTGAAACTCCTGCTTTTAACTTCCAGCCAAGAGAAACTCTGAGTTTTCATGTCTCCGTTGAAGTATTATATTTTAAGACATCTCTCACTGATTTGACCCAGCACAAGAAAGCGCCGCAACGTCTCTGCCATTTTTATCTCAGTTAAGCTACAGTGTACACCTTTAAACACTGCCAAACAGGTATGTTCCTTTGCCTTCTTTCTACCTCTCCAAAAAGCAGTACAAAATTTTTGTATGGTTTTTGACTTTCTGCCTACAGTTAATCCTAGGTTTTATGTGATCCATGATTTTTGGAAGTATGTTAATTTTTTATTATAAATTCTAGTAATAATTCATCTGAATGCACTAGCTGTTGATTTTTCATACCTGATAATTAATTTATATAACTTACTAAATTATCTTACCATTTCATTATTTTTCAGTGTTTTCTGTTTTTATTCGGAATAATGGTCATAATATGAGCTAACAGCAAATAAATATACTACCATTTTTGTTCCAACATTTTCACCTTTCAGATTTCTCATTAGATCTCACTGATGAAGTAGTCTTGAAAGTAGTTTATGGTATTTTTTCATTTGGCATTTACGGATATGTTTCCATGATTTTCCACTGGAGAATTATTCTAAATTTTAAAATATGATGCATATTAATATTATAGTATTGACATAACAATATAATCTTTCCATTTAAACTCATTAATGAAGACTATTGGGAATTGGCAGAGATTGTTTATTTGTTAAAACTCTTACCATACAAGTGTGAGAACCTAGTTTGGATCACGGGAAATCACAGAAAGATGGGCAGAGTAACATGTTTATGTAATATCAGTGTACCTACAGAAAGACAACAGACGAAAACCTGAGGATCTGAAGATGTTTGTGGGCCAGCAGCCTGGTATACACCACAGCAAAGCAAAGCAAAACAAAGCCAAGCAAAACAAGAAAGAAATTGTTCCAAACAAGGTGGAAGGAATAGGCTACCAGCCATGGTTGACTTCTGACTTGCACACATGCACCTCTTAATTGATAGACCTACATCACACAAGCATGCAAACACACACTAAAGTGAATTTACAATAATTATATTTTATTTAGAAACATCAAAATAGTGTTCAGAAAATAGCCCTTCAATGCTGAGTAGATGATTCCATTGGTAAAGTGCTTACCTTGTAAGCACAGGGACCAGAGTTTGATCTCCAAAACCCAGATAAAAAGAACAGCATGGACACACACATGCAATGTCATTGCTCAGGAGGCAGAGACAGATCCTTGGGGCTCGAAGTCCAGCCATTCTAGCCTAATTGATGAGAAGTAGGTCCTTTTCACAAAAAATAAGGCAGAAAAATTCTGAAGAATGGCATCTATAGTAGACCTCTGGGCTCTACACAAATACACACATATGCACACACACCTTACATTCTCAAGAAAAAGAACCTTTTAAAAAAATCATTGCATTTAATTATTCTAACTTCTTCAAATCCTACTTAAACATTATTAAAGCTACTAAGACTATTGTTCAAGCAGATGAGGAACATTTTAAAGGTCACAGAGAGAAATTTTTTCATCATGCTTCATGAAGGAAGTTAGAATAAATACTGCCTTCTTCCAATAAGATAAGTGCTGAGGATAAGGGGGCAGAGCAGAAAAAAGGAGGGAGCCAGTGCTCTTAACCACTGAGCCATTTCCCTGGGTTCTCTTTGTTATTATTTTAATTACATACTCATACACTGGATTATATTAGCTTTTTTCTCCTAGAATTCTCATTAGATGTACTTAGATTCATGCTTGTCTTTCATACCTTGGACCTCTTTTCACCCTGTTCAGTTTTGTTCAGCTTTTATTAGAGATCAGGGGAGCTTAGACACTGATGTCATTCATGATTCAGTTTCTGAGGTTCTGTTTCATTACTTTCAATAAGGCCTTTTCTTAACTTGGGACCATATGTCTGATCTTGAGTATACAGTTTGGTTCTCTTTCCCCTCAATTCAAAGCCTCTGAAATCTTACACAGAGTTAGGACTGTTCTCTGTTCTTAGAAATCTGTCTTATGAAATTATAAGAATGAAAGCTGGGAATTTATAGAAGTGTCACTTTTTTCATTTCAGGAAAAAATCACTTCTCTGTTTTATTTCTATATCTCGCATTGGACCTTGTCATTCACCATTTCTTAGGAATATGCTAATTAACAGTTGCTTGAAAATTACTCAAGCATTTGTTTCTTCTAGATAATTGAAGATAACTGTTGAATTGGATACTGTAATTATATGAATAAAAATCTAAAACAGCACATGGGCAGCATTTCCCTGAAAAATAGAATGTGATAATCTAGAAGATTCGCTGAGCTCCAGAGAGCTCTCAGATCATTCTCACCTCCCATAAAGTTTGAATGAGTTTGCAGTTGCTTTGGATGCATTCCAAGATGGAATGTTGGTAGTTAACCTTCAAGTATGAAGCAAAGATAGCTTTAAATACTAGTAATGGCCAATTATTTGTTATTTAGTATAAAAATCATCCTACTCTGTGTCAAGCAACTTTTGGGCACCAATCACAATGATGGTATGGTTTCTGTCCTTAAATTTGTTTATATATATATATATATATATATATATATATATATATATTTAACTATATATAATATAGCTAACAATATGCTATATTATTCATATAGTATATTGACTAGCATGTGTCGAGCCAACCTTACATCTCCCAGAGGAAATCCATTTACAATCTATCTTGTGCTAATGAATTTGGCTTGCAAGTTTTTCTGTTGACAATTTGTATGTATATGTTCATCAAATTGTTCCTACTTCTGTTGCTGTTGTGTTTTTACCTGGCTTTGGATTCACAACAGCACACACATTAAGGCATGAATTTTGTAGATTTCCTTCATTTTAAGTTTCAAGGAATAAATTAAGAAAAATGGATATTCAGTCTTCCTTGAAATTTTAATAGAATTCAGTAATGAGACCTCTTGATCTAATCGAGGGGAGATGAACATAAGCAAACAAGGATCATAGAAATGCTAAAATGAAATATTTAAATATGTTCTCATGAGTAGTGCATTTTTAATTAATATTTTTTACACAAAACAAAACCCAACACATCTCTTGTCTTCTTTTTCCCTTTGAGAAAATATGTGAGTGTGAAATAGAACCATACGTTTTCCATTGTGTAGCCACAAGTGTGAGTCCAGGCATTCTGAAGCTGCTCACGCAACAGAGATATATGATTAGATAAATGAATTTTCAGAAGAAGAAGGAAGCCAGGGATGACTGAGCAGGTCATCAGATTACTAAAGTCCTCTGAGCAGAAGGTCCAGAAAAGAGGGAGAGAAGCTTGAATGATGCAAGAAATTAGACGATAAAATGACAAATTAAGCAATGCTGTGTGAAGCACTGTCAGCCAACTTGTCTCTTCAGAGGAGTTCCTGGCCTGAATGGTGGAATATTGGTTCCACTTCACACCCCATAGTTGTTTTGAGGAAACTCCCTACTCACGGGGTGCCTAGTCTTGTAGGTCAGTAATGGGAGTGAAGAATAACACCTGAGCTCCTTGATAAAGAATATTGTCAGTACCAGGAACATCTTCAACACCAAGAGACCAATAACCATATACCTCTTGGCACACAGTATTTTTGTTGCTTTTGTTGTTTAGTTTTCTTTTTAGTCAAGCCAACAGCATGAATCAATACCAACCTGATGTTAATTCAGAAGTAAAAGTAGTTCCAAGAAAAACTACTGAAATTATTGTGGAAAATGCAGTCTTACGTTCATCAGCATCATTCGGTACTAAAATACTTGAGCTGTAGAACAGCTGATCGTGGTGGGAGACTGACATACAATAGCAGCAAAACAGGAAGAAACGGAAAAATGAAATTAGAGGGAGATTCTTAGCTATGCTGCTTGTGTACTTATATTCATCTGAATATTTTAGACTCGTATTATGACTTTTATTTAGTTTTTAAGCCTGTTTGGGTAGTTTTTCAGTTTGTTGCAATAGTTTTGCAAAATAAATAATTTTCTTTTATATTGTATACATCTTTACCAAAAAAAAATTAGCAAGAGGTATGGCAACCCTTTGAAAGCTGATTGAAACCTGGAAACCTAAACATTTTCACTAAGGTGGCCTCATCTGGCAAGGATCTGAACGAACTTGGGCTCAAAATCAGACGTGCTCATTTGAGAGCCTAATGTCATTCAGGCACTTATGGAAGGTTGGTATTTTTATTTACCTCTGGTGAATATCTAATGATTGTCTTCATATTTTCATGTAAATGATTGGAAATTATTTGTGTTACAGCTATTTACTTGCATCTAATTTAAGCTGTGCCTTTGGACATGAACATAGTGGAAAGATTGCCATACTTGAAAACAAAATTACACAAGCATATAATTCTATATTATATTATACTGTAGATTCCCCTTCAGAAAGTTAAACAAGAGGTCATGTAAACTCTTGCTATTTATAACACTTAATGAGTGTTTTTCCATCTACATTATGATATCATTAGACATAAGTTTCTAATTTATATAAGCCTCTGTGCTTATGTCTGCTAATGTTTAAAGTCAAGAACACAGGAATTTTTATACTTAAAATTAAGTACTTCTAATTACCTTGTTAAATAGTTCTAAATGAATGTCAAAAAAGTGGATAAGTCAATGCATACTAACAGAAATATGTGTAGCACAGGTTCACCTACAAAAGTGTGTCTTTTAATCATTCAGTATACAAGTATAAATAGGTTTCTTGCAATGTTGATTTTTGTACTGTGGATACCAAAAGCATGTCCCTATCTTCTCACCTTTAGAGAGGTAGAGACACCATTACACTCTTCTATTCAGGAAAGCCTTGGAGAACTTTTAAAACTGGAGTCAGTTCTGATAACATCGAGCTTGACCCCTTTCCTTTGGGAAAGGGGACTCACGCTCAATAAATTACAGCCATCTGTTGATCCATGAACTGGTTAGCTTTGCAAGGCTGGGGCTACATCTACCTTGCTTTTCCCCTGTTCCTCTCATTTCATTGAGTCAAATCTGCAGACTGGTAAAAGCTTTCTTCATTTTAATATTTCTGTGTTTTCCTACCATTTTTTTGGGCAACTCTTTTCTTTTCTGCTGTGTGTTAAGCTTTCCTACAAGTGTCCTTGCATTTCTGCCAGTAGCTAGGCTAGAATCTCACCCCGAATCCTAAGCAAGAAAGAGATTATTATACAAGGGCTCAAAATCACATTCTTTTGGTTTGACTGTTTTACATACACATGTACGTGTACACAGATGTTTTCCAGATCACTGGATTGAGATCAAATGAGAACACAAATAAGCTCCGAGGCATTTCCAAAATGTGATGTCTATAGATGAAGGAAACAGAAGAGACTGTCACACAGAAGACTTTAACTTTAAGGTTTAGGTCAGGCTACACCATTAAAGATATCATCTCAATACATTATGTAAATACAGTTGTCCCTCCTTTTTACTTTCTATTAGTCTAGGATTCGAAGTGTTATCTTCATCTATTTGGGGAAGGAGTGTAATTCTGGTCCCAACATGACCATTTCTAATCCAACCTCCAGTGTTGCTTGCTAGGCCATGGATATAATTCATAAACCAAACCATTTCTCTAAAGTATTTTCAGTTTGCAACCTGTGTCTAATTCATTAATCAAGATGATGCCTATAGAAGTCAAATCTGATCAAATCGCATTGATAAATTCTCAGACTCCTTAAAAAAAGTTTAAGCTTCTGAGCAGAGAAAGAGAAGCCCTGGAAACTCTCCAGTGAGACTCTCCAGTGTGTTGCCTGTCATCGTGATCCCTCCTAGTTCTGTCACTACCCAGGAATTCTTCCGTTCCTCCAAACAGGCTTCTCTGTTCATACTCTAAACCTCAGGGGAACCTTGATCAATCTAAAATACTTGCGGCACGTCTTATTACCTGGCAATATCTCATGATTACTTTCAATGAGTGTAGATATCACTTTAAGTCCTTATTAGTACCACAATCTAGATTGTTTCTATTCTCTGTTCTCAGACAGCCACAACTAGCACTTCAAACTCACATTCATTATAGTAATTGTCAATCAGCTATTTACGTGACTACTGCAATGGCATATTGTGGGGTGGGTGGTACATCTAATTCGATTCTTTACTACCAGTCTCTAGCATTTTCTGGGTACCACACCTATGATATTCATGAATGCTGGCTGGGTGACTTTTTGCTGGAATGTCTAAGTAGTGCCCTGGTTTCTTAAGATATTCAGTTTCTATTCAGATTTTAGAGTGTGCATCCCAGATTCTAGAAGACACAGACATCACACTTTTTCATAACAGACTTTATGAATGTTTTAACAAAAAATGTATATAGCTCCTGCCAAATTGGAACTATGGAATATTTTGCAAGCTTGGCCCTTCACTCGAGAGTGGAGGCTATAGGGACCTACAAGCAAATACACTTGAACTACAAACAGGGCTGCTTCATGTATAGCTACCTTTCTGGCTTCAGCAAAACTTGTGCTCATTTAACTACCAAGTAAATCAAAGTTAAAATAATTACTCACTGAAGTCCTATTGGGAAATAACATTTTAAAGTACCTAATTTAATTTCCTTCTTCAAGTTATGTTTAAGTAAATTAAACCAATACTGCCAATTATTATGGAATCTGAGCAGATTTTAAAATGTTATTATATGGAACTGGTAAATGTAAAACCTGGAGGTTATTCCTCTATTGAGAGGTGATCAGTATTCACTGCCTTAAACTATCAAAAATTAAAATTAAAGTTACTGTGAGAGTCTATCAATCCCATCCAGAATGGAGCACTTGACATCATGAAACAACAATAAATAGTGGCAAGAATGTGGGGAACAAGAAGCCCTCAGCATCTGTTAGTGGGGTTAAAGATGGTGGAGACACTGAAAATCAGTGTACAGGCATCTATAAATTAAAGCAGATATTCATATGATTCAGTTGCACTATTCCTGGGCATACCTGCACACAAACAGCCCTGTCCATCTTCCACAGGAACACTCGCACATCAGTGTCTAGTGGCACTCTTCACAATACCAAGGAAAGGAACCTGGCCACCCATCGTTGCATGGAGAATGAAATGTGGTTCATAGATACTATGGAATTGTATTCAGTCATGAAGAATAATGAAATTCAATATTCAAGAAAATAGATGGAACTGGAAAACAGTATATTAAGCAAGGTAACACCACAGTGGGAAATACTATAAATTCTGGTTTATAGAAGGTCCTAGTCTGTAACTGTTAAATTCGTGTGCCCAGGTAAGAACAAATGAGGATGACGGTGAAGACACTAGAGAAGGGCTCTGAAGACCAGAAATAACAAGGGCTAGGGAAGGATGCAGACAACAGCAGAACAAAGCAGAAACAGGCCTGTAGTAATACGGAGCGGCAGGGCTGCGTCCCCAGCACCCGGCCGCCCGCATGGCTTATGCCCCGAAATAATTACACGGAAACTGTATTCTTTTAATCACTGCCTGGCCCATTAGTTCCAGCCTCTTATTGGCTAGCTCTTACATATTGATCTAACCCATTTCTAATATTCTGTGTAGTACCATGAGCTGGCTTACCAGGAAAGATCTTAACCTGCGTCCTTCTGGAGTGAGACTATCATGGTGACTCCTGACTCAGCTTCTTTCTCCCAGCATTCTCTCTGTTTACACCGCCTACCTAATTTTCTGTCCTATTAAAGGGGCCAAGGCAGTTTCTTTATTACTTAACCAATGAAACAACAGATAGAAAGATGACCCACCTCCATCACAGGCCGTTCTAGGTCTAAAGGAAGCATCAGGGGAAATAAGGCTGGAGAAATGGGGGAAGGGAGAGAAGGATGAGCACAGTGAAGTGTGTATAAAAATCCCATTTGGAAACCTGTAATATAATTTGTTCCATTAGTTTAAAAATAAAATAAGAAAGTTACGAAGAACTTTATAAAGAAAAGAAATGAGAACGGATAAGCTTTGAATCTCAACTGTACATGTAAAATCTACACAAATAATAAAATTATTTTGTTAAGAAGACCTGGGCATTATGGAGGAGGATATCTGTAGAAACACACAATGATGAACATAGCTACAGATGGGTGTAGACATGTGGAAGAAACAGAGTGAGGAGTTTGAAACCAGTACCGTCAAACACAAGGAACTCTTCAGAGGTAATCAAGATATTTTAAATTGATTCATTAATAATATCCAGAACACAATTAAAATTATCAGACATGAAAATAAAAAGAACAAAAATTGCTTGTTTCTTCTTGAAAGGAGGCAATAAAAACCATTCTGATTAAACCTGTGTATTACATTTAATTCAGAATATAATGTGACTATAATGTATATGTTCACAAAGTCATAGAGAAATGGCACCTGATTTATGTAAAGGAATTATGGCAGGAAAAATAGAAACAAAATAAAAGTCTAGAACTAAAGGGTATGACATATAAAAAATGATTCTCTGGCCTGAACAGAATCCTTGAAGTGTTAGAAATAACCAGAGAAATGGGACTATATTAGTGAAAATTATACCGTTTCAAACATAGAGATACAAAGATTAAAGAAACATAAATTTAATTGGAAAAATGAACTACAAAATAATAACTCAATAAAAACTCAAGATTCTCACAGCAGAAATAAACAACCTATTCAATGTGGAAAACAATGGTACACATGAAAATTGCTTCTCAGAATGAGGCCAGAAATGGCAGTAAAAGGAAAGAAATGCATTTTATACTGAAGAGAAATGAAAACAATGTGGTAATGATAACAAAATGGATTGAAAGCCCAGAAGTATAATGTTGAGAATGTGTTGCATTTTAACTGAAAAGGTAAGCCTAGCTGTGAATGGACTGATAAAATGTTTGCACATCCAATTCTTACAAAAAAAAAAAAAAAAAAAACATTAAGAGTAACACAGTGGGCACAACCAAAATATACTAAAATAAAGATAAATTGGCTGAGAGATGGCTCTGTGGGCAAAGGCGTTGGCTGTCATCCTTCATGTCCCTAGTTCAGACCCCATGGCCCACATGTCAGAAGAAGAGAACCATCTTTCTCATGTTGTCCTTGGGCCACCACACATGTCCCATGATGCACTTGCTATCTCATGCCCATAGTAGGAAAAATAAATTAATAAATACATAAAAGTTCTTAATAATTAGGCCAACTTCACAGTATAAGAAAAGAATAGTAAATAAGTGTATGGAATTATAGAAAATATGAGACTGTCAAACTTACATAAATGTATAGATAGTTTTTTTTTGTTTGTTTGTTTGTTTGTTTTTGTTTTTCAAGACAGGGTTTCTCTGTAGCCCGGAACTGGCTCTTGTAGACAAGGCTGGCCTCGAACTCACAGAGATCCGCCTGCCTCTGCCTCCCGAGTGTTGGGATTAAAGGCGTGCGCCACCACCGCCCGGCTATAGATAGCTTTATTAGATAGCAGTGATTTGTGACCGTATAATGCAATTATTCAGATAACTGTTTAGAAACTAGGTGTGCCTGAAAACACGAAGATGTAAGGTACAACTATCTGGTGTCCCGAAGAAAAGGACATTTTTCAGTGAAGACACAAATAGGTTAAATATAAAAAGTTACAAAGGATAACGCTAACTAGACAGAGAAAAAACAGAAGACAATCAAGTGCCATAGTGTTAAAAGTAATAGTCTCCATGACAAGAATACAGCCAAGAACAGGACAGTCCTTGAATAATTTTCTGTGTCAGGAAGAAATGTATATTTATACACATAAAACAGAACCTTCAGGTAAATGAGGGAAAACCAACACAAGCAAATAAGCATCAAAAAAGTAATAAATTTAATTATTTTAATGTTCTTAGTATAAGTGAATTTTAATTAATAAAATTGATAAGTCAGTAGTATGATAAAGCAATAACAAAAAGCTCAATCAATATCAGCAAAGAAAAGAACATCACTATGGATCTGAGGAACACAGGAAAAAAATCATATGCAATATTATAATCATAATGCAAGATATCTTACATCTTACCTCAAATGAACTTCATGAGAAGCACAGCTTCTAAAATATTTTACAAGTCTAATACATTAGATTTTAATTTCCCCAAAACTTCCAGAATCACTTCAGTTTATGAGTTAAGTTAAAGTTGATTGTATTTACTAGCTCATGCTTTATAAATATAGGTTATAATAAAATATAGAGAAAGAATCAATTATAATCTGTATTATCAAAATATCATAAGTCAAATATCAAAATCTGAGAGGAATCATAGAAATGGAATAGAAAATGACTGAGCATATACCTCAGAGGAAGAACACATGCTTAGAATGTGTGTGTTAAAAAGAAAAAAAGTATACCAGCATTTATTGGGGACCTAAAAGTAAAACTCCTTAGCAAGATATAACAATACATGGTAGTGTGTTAGAGAATTCAAGCCAGGATTATATTGAAAACTCATTATGCACCAAGATCACATGCAACCCATCACTGGAAGACAACATTAGTTTAGTGTTCAAAAGACTGTGTGAGAACAAAGGACATACTAATCTAAAAAAGGAAAAAATATGATATCCTCAAGTTCTAGTGAACACATGGATGTAAATCAATATGCATGCACAACTTTTCAAGAATTACTCCTCAAAGTGCCAATATAATGGAGTCCCCCAGTCAGGTGAAGGGTAAATACAAATAGCCTAAATCTGAGTCTGCTTTTAGTAATGAGGTCTGAATTCTTTCTAATTTCTAAATCAGCAAAATGGTTCATTTTTTGTCCCTTCCACTCGCTATATAAAAGTCGCATGAAGTAAATAAGATATCCAGACTCGAAGAAAAATATGTAATTGTTCCTACTCAGAGACAACTTCATTGCTACTGGTTCCATTAGGATATAAGATACTTCTGGAAAAACACATAGTTCCCAGCCCTCTGACAAGGTCATGTGACAGAAAGACAGATTGCACAGAATCAGAAAGTCATTGAGAACTAAAAACTCAAGGGAGCACCAAGTCTCAAATATTTTAGGACACACGTACTGAAAGTCATTTAAAATTACTGCTTATATGTGAAGTTCAGGAGTTGGAAGATTCAATACCCTTAAATTTTCAGTTTTCCCCAAATTACTGATTCAATGTAACACCAAAGTTTTAAAGAAGAAATTTACAATCTCTTTCAAAATATTCAGTAAATTTGAAGATCCTCGGAAGGACAAGGGAGTTTCAAAGGATGAGGAGGAAGGAAACTTCCTGCCTGGGGAAAATGGGGCACTAGGAAAGGCCCTAACACTCTCTACTCCAGTGTCTGTTCCTGAGACTCTGGGGCAGCAGGTATGATTAATGTATGGGACGAGGAACAGGTCCTGTAGTGAACTGAGATTAGAAGGGGAGTCTGCAGCTAGATGCAGAACTACTCTGAATTTGAATCTGAAGTCCAGCAGGGACGGAGAATTGAAGTGTGAGAGGAATCTAATGTGAGAAATTTGCCCAGTTAATTTAGAAGGTGGGGTGGGGGGCATGTCCTGAGAATGCAGGTAACAGCCATGAACTAAGACTGTCTCCTAGTTTAAATTTGGCAAGAATATATGGACCTTAATCCCACAAATTTCAGAAACTGCATTCTTCCAAGTATCTAAATGAACTTGGGAAAAAAGCCAAAACTCAAGATATGAATTCACCTATCTGATATCTTAATTTAAAACCATGGGATGTGAGTGAAAGCCCAGTAAGGCAATGCCTGGATTTCCAACCTACATAGATGTGAGATAATACAGCTATTGTCTTAAATTGCTAATGTGGCTAATTTGCTACTAAGTAATAAAAAAGTGAATGTACTGACTTAATAACTTACTAATAGTTACCATATGAAAGCTGCATTGTGTTGATTAGACATTGTATAAAGATAAGCAAAGACATGAATGGGATAATACACAATCAAAACTTGTCTTACACAGAAATGATTATGCAATTTTCGAAATGCCAACAACACTTCGTTAGTGGAAGGAATGTTTTTCAACAAATGAAGCTACAACAATCAGCTGTCCAGAAACAGGGAAATACGTGTCTACATTTCTCACATCACACAAAACAGTAAGACGTATCATAGCTAATGTATGAAATTCAAGAACAAATCATTAGAGGAAAAGGATAAGAATATTTTTTCATCAATAGATAAAAATTTCTTAAAAAGAAAAATGAATGTACTATATTTCATCAAAATGAAATTATTCAGAGGAGTAAGAAACTACTGTGGGGGTGATAAGAGATGACTCTGATTAAGACAATTGCCACCTTACAAGACGACTTGATTTCAATTTCCAGAATCCAGAACAGATAGTTTACAACTACTGGTGAAGTACAGTTCCAAGGGATTCAGAACTCATTTATGGTTTATTTATTTATTTATTTATTTATTTATTTATTTATTTATTTATTTGGTTTTTCGAGACAGGGTGTTTCTCTGTGGCTTTGGAGCCTGCCCTGGAACTAGCTCTGTAGACCAGGCTGGTCTCGAACTCACAGAGATCCGCCTGCCTCTGCCTCCCAAGTGCTGGGATTAAAGGCGTGTGCCACCATTGCCCGGCCTCTTTTATGGTTTTGCAGTCATATGTAAACATGGCACGTGGACACGCACACATTTTTTTCAGAGAAATGCTTGTGGAAAACACATATAAACAACAAGTGATAAAATATTCACAAAACATTGTTAGCAGTAGCAAATCTTTGGATTCAATTCCCAGGATAAAAAAACATCTGCAATGAGGAAATTAATGTGTGATGTCATAGAGGGCACTCGGTACATGGTCATGGCCTTGTTGCTTTGGTGGTATGTGGTAAGCAGTACCTCACAGAGGGAGTGCACAATAGAGAAAACCACTGTATTCATGACTTCAAAAAGTATAGGGAGAAAACGACTAGTATACCCTGACATACTATGAGATACCACACAACAGCATGAAGTTTCCACTGTGGCACATATTTTAAAGGTTTCCACTACTTCATTGTGAAACATGCTGGAACTGAACCTTTAGCACATAAACCTAATGAACTAACAATTTAGAAAGAGGTCCAATTGTATCATCTTAATTTTAAGAACATAGAAAGGAAAGAGAGTTACTATAGGAGAATGTAGAGAAGGAACTCTGTTGGGAACCTGTCTCCTTGTCCACACACAGGCAGAACCTGACTGATGTATCTCCTTTGGGCATACCAAATGCCACTGAAGGTTTGAAATTTCAGAAGAATCTCAGGTCTAAGAACAGGGGAATTAATAAAAGTCAGAAATCCTTCTATTCACCTGCACTCTAGCAAGCAGCTCTGTATTAGAGGAGGAGCTTGCATACAACTTCCAGAAACCAGAATAAATAAGTAAATAATAAATAAATAACAAAGTGAAAGTGTAAAACCCTGTGTAAAGCTCTGTTACTTTAGAATTGTCTTTAAGTTCATTCAGATGTACAGAGTATACCTAAGTGTTTGATGGTTTTCTGAAACCAGCTGTGTGATGTTTTCATGTGTTTACAGTGTAAAATCTCCAGCTTTTATAATCAATTTACATACATATATTTCTTGCACATATCTTTTGAGAGTAAATTAACTACATACATTATTTGAACTAAAAGAAAAAATAGACAAAGGAAGCACACCATGTATCTAATGTCTGGTTGAAATACAGCAGCAGCTGTTGAGCAGGCTGAAGAAATCAGAGCCAGAGGAGAACCAAGAGCAGCAAAAGTCCAGCCTGCCCAACAGCATTCTCAGAGACAGCAGGAACTATGCAAGTTCCAATTCAAGCAGGACACCCATTCAATAGGGTGGAGTTCAAGCTTTTTTAATATCAAAGGTCAGTGTACTGCAACCGAAGAAGTATCTCATAAAAAGCCAAATCACAGGCCATGGATCTCAAGTTGAGAGCTCTTCCTAGGAAGCCATGGGATGCGACCAAAGATCTAGAAATTGAACATTGAAAGAAGTAGGACTCTGATGAAGAGAAACTTAACTGCCTAGAAAAATGGGGGCGCCATCTGTAATGGGAGCTGCGGGCCTGCTTTTCGTCCTCCCCAGCTCCTGCACGGCTAGCTTTACATCAGAAATAACAACACACAGATTGTATTCATTTAAACACTGCTTGGCCCATTTCTGTTCATGTATGTAGCACCCCAAGGAAAGATTTTAGCCTACGTCCATCCTGGGTCAGAGCTTCATTGTGTCTGCTCTGGAGAGGAGAGCATGGCGTCTGTCTCTCAGAGGAGCTGCCCTGCATCTGAGCTCACTTCCTCTTCCTCCCAGCATTCTATTCTGTTACTCCACCCACCTATGTTTTAACCTATGAGGGCCAAGCAGTTTCTTTATTACTTAACCAATGAAATCAACAGATTGATATGACACTCCCACATCAACATTCCCTAGAAACGTGAATTAGGTGCTCTGAAATGTTTTATATCATGGCTTCTTCATTGTATTGATTGTAGTGATGGTTTAAATAGGTCCTATTAGGGCAGGGTTGAACAGATCCCTTTCATGAAGGTGTATTGTAACACATATAATTTCAACTAGATATATCTATCTGGCAGATCCACAGAAGTACTTAAGTATGGTCAGGGATTAACGGAATTATGAATGGGAGGGCATCTTGGGAAATTTCAGTCATGCAAATGTACGTTCTATGGAAGTGGCATAGGGCAACAACAACACCAATGTTAATACTATGTATGTATTGGTGGCTTGTAATTAATTAGTAATTGTTTCCTGTTACTTTCAAGTGTCCAATCATTCATGAAAAGAGAAAATATTACAAAATTAATCCAGTGTAATATCATGCAAGGCAACACTAAGCCATTTATGTGGGTACACCTTAGTTTCTCTTGTGTTTTCTTTGCATTTTTAAAAATTTAACGTTTCTGTTTGTGTGTGTGTGTACATGCGCGTGCTCGCGTGTGTGTGTGTGACAGAGGGAAATGTGTCATGGCATGTGTGTGTGTGTAAGTCAGAAAGCAGCTTATATGAACTGATTTTCTTTTTCCACCTTGTGAGTTCTGGGAATCTAATACAGTTTTCTCATAAATGTTGTTAAGTCCTTAACAAACAGAAAACAATTGTACACAGTATCAAGAAACACAACATCAAAAATGATTGCCAAATGATGCCAAATATTTACACTTAAATCTCTATGCTTATTTTGTAAGTCACAGTATCTAAAAATGGAATCCATGGGGGATTATACTTGTTAATCATGACCTCATTATCATAATCTTGAAATTAATATTTATTGAGCATTTATTACACAGATCAGTTCCCTGCAGACTGAGTAAAGGGAGTCTAATTGAGTCATTCTCAACTCCCTTGAGGTAAGTTTATGTGAGAAGGAAGATGAGAGTGGCCAAAACATGAGTTTTGGACTCAAGGAGAGCCAGGTTAGAGACTGGGCTCTACCGCTACTGCCCTTAACTAATTAGCCACCTTAAATCTCTGTGCAACAAAGTCCTTGTCAGCACATTGTTTGCTCTCTTGCTGCTCTGGCAATAAGCCTGACAGAAGTAACTTGAAGAAGGAAGACTTGGTCTGGCTTACAGTGAAGGATTCAGGGAAGTCAGAGAGGCAGGAAAGCAGGCAGCTGTCACATCACAGGGATTCTTCTGCTCACCTTGCTTTCTCCTTCTTTGGGAATCAAGCCCATGGAGTAGCACTGCCCGCATTCATGATGGTTCCCATATCTATTATCGATCTCCTCAGCTCAGATAGCCTAAGCTAGAAAATCTCAGACAAGCTGCCTGTTTTCCGGATGATTCTAAACCCAATCAAATTGACAATAAATATTAACCATAGCAGTAAATTTGAAAGAATAATTGTGTCTTCATCTTAGAGGTTTCGAAATGTGAAATGATTAGGTTATGTAAGGAGCTTAAAATAGTGTTAGAATGCTTTGTTTTAACAAATATGACTTTTGTTAAGTAGTAGCCTACAAGATTGTTTTACTATTAACTATTGTCATGCCTGAAATTTTTATTAACACATACATTTAAGTACAACATCTATAAATCAGAAGATTTTTATTCAATCAGAATTTTATTCAATAGTGAAGTAATTTTGATTTTAGTTTTGTGTTTATTTCATCTTTTGGGTATTTTACCTTATTCTTTTCTTTATAATACTTCTGTAGAATATATATATATATATATATATATATATGCTTTTATAAGAATAATATATATTAGACTAAATGATAATTGGAATAAATATTATTTGATAAGTAATTATTTGTAGGAAATGAGATAAAAATATGATTGCCCAAGTTTCATTCTAGGAGAAATAAAATACAATCACCTACCTTCTATTTTTATGAAAATACCAGAATAGTAGATCATTCTGTGAAACTGTGAAGTTCTGATTGCTCAGAAAGAAGATAAGGAGTCAAATAAATCTAGCTCTGTGGTTGGGGAAAGTGCAGTGAATGGTTTCTTGAAAAAATGTGAGTTAGGACACATTACACATGCATTTGATTATATGTTTACTCATCTCTTGCGGGGCTATGGATAAGTTATCTTTCATTGGATTGAAAATTGCTTCTAGTTATTATACATTGTCTTTGGGAAAGACTCAGGTCTATGCCATGGATGTTCCACTGCAAGTATTATACTCTTGTTTTCTTAGCCATCATAATTAGGATTTTAAAATTCAAAACATTTTAGGGGAATTCCTATTTATAGAGTTACTGTGGTTTGAAAGTTTGAAGTACTACATACAAAAATAGAATTAAAGGTCATTTATAAAATAACACACGGCAACTCAGAGACAATTTAGAATTCCAGTGTTCTACTTTGATAGCCTAATATAACGTTTATAGTTGGCTAATGATTAATGCTAAGTTAAGGTATATCTGAATTCCTCCAAATTTGTTCTCTTTTGACTTTTTTGAGATGGTCTCTACCGGACCAAGATGAACTCAATATTGCTATGTCATTGAATCTTATCCTTTTGTCCCTCTTCTTCCTTCTGTCCCTGCTGCCCACTGTTGGGATTATATTAGGTACAACCATAGCCAGCTTCTCCTGTGACTCTCCCCAACCTGTCAGCACTCCCAGTCCTCCTCACTCCTTTGCCACCAGGACCCAATGAGACAGGTTCATGGTGATTTGCTTCTCTATGGCTCAGAAAATTACTTTGGTACCTAAACATGGCTTGCAGACCACAGGAGTCATTTTGCAAAGATTATTTGATACAGGGAGCTGCAGGTGGTAAATTGTGCATCTACTTGGGAAGCAGATAGGTTCTCAGATGTAAACAACAAGCTATGTGCTCATTTTATATTCTCCTCGATTGCTAACTTAAAAAATAGATGAAAGACACGTGACCACGCTTGTCTTTTTTAAAAAAATTAATATGCACTAAATAGGTATTTTATAGCTAATCTGGGGGAAATATGGTTTATGTATTGTAAGTGTGTGTGTTTAGTAAAAAGTGACAGCTAATGACCTGGGGAAAAGAGTAAAGATAAATTTTAAGCTTATGTTCATGATGTCTTGTTAAAGTCAAAATAAAACAACTCCGAATATATAATTCAAGCAATTGGTCTGGCCTCCATTTTAGTCTAACCTATTTATTTTATGCTTAATGAATAGACTGTGACATTATTTAGTATCTTATTCCTTCATCAGTGAAAGAAACTTGTCCATATAAATTTACTGAAAGGTTGATGACATGAAGACATTCAAAGATAATATATTTAATTATCTCTTAGAAATACCTTTCTCATACAAACTGGGTGAAGGACTTTAACAATGCAAATGATCACTTGTTTTCTAAGCATCTGGAATCTAAACCCATAAAGAACAAAACAAGCATCCAACACAGAAAACTTAGTTTTTGTTGTTAATATTGACTCCCAAGATCTTTATGCACTGTAAACATTGTACGTGATTTACTAATTCCTGTAAATAGTGAAGCTATAGTCAATACTCTAAAAGCTCTTGGTAAGGTCGTGGTAATGTGTGACACTGTAAATTCTTTAAAGTTTTATATTGATTGTTTGTGAAAAAACTAATAATACATTGTGAAATGTGAATATAATTAAATTTGTAAGAATTATTCTCAATTTAAAGGAGATTGGCTTCTCTTGAACACTGAAATATGAGGTGCTACAAATTACCATCCTACACTATGTAAAATCTGGTCTTTTGATAAGGGTCCTTGTAAGAAATTAACCTTCTCAGTCAGTTAGCATTTGTTTACCAGGCCTAGAATGTACGGGAAAAAGACAAGAAGATCTGTGACCATGAGCAACTCAGTCAAAATTCTTGAACTTGAACTCAATGTTCTAGGCATCAATTAAAACTGATTATAAGGGTTAAGTCTCTGCCTTAACTGTAACTGTGGGAGGAACGCCACATACTTGGCTCCTGCCCTGCCCGGGCACTCACATACATTCTGCGGTTTTAAACCATAACCTGCAGGTATATCACAACCTTGAGATATCTACACTCTGTCCTTTCCTTAAAGCAACATTTTCAAATGTTTCATCATTGCCTGATGAATAATATAGATTAAGTTTCCTCGATTTGTATATTCAAATGATAAGCAATAAGTGAACATTTTTTCTACTACCTGGAGTTTTTTGTTTCCCCTAATTGTAAGTTATAACATAGAGAATTGAACTGTAAACTTCATGAAAGCAAAACTCACATTTTGTTTACTTTCATATTTCCAGCAACTGTCTTAGTTTTTACTGCATGGAAGACCTTTGGAAAACATTTGATGAGTTAAGTTAACAAGCTCATTGATTAGGCTATCTTGGCAACTTTCTTAGATCCCATTGCAATCTTACCTTGAAGAAACACTTAAAATTCTTGGCAAATCAAGATGGATCATTTGGTCATGGTGCTTGCCACCAAGGCTTGCGTTCAATCCCTGCAATCCCTGTTGAAAGAGGGAAAGAACTCTTTCAAGCTGTCTTCTGCCTTCCACATTCATGCCTTGGCATGAATCACTATGGACAAAGACCCACCAAATTTAACAAATGTTAAATAACATTTTTCTAATTCTCAGCAAAGATTTAGGAACAACAATAACTTAATGTTTATTCTTTCCAAGAATATCATAAATCACAAAATGAATATTTGACTCTGAAGAACTCTTGATATAGTGGCTCTGTTGATGTCCTAAACCACTTTGATCATCACTCCAGGTAGAATAACCATCACAATAATGAATTTTGATCACGCCAACTACAGATTGTTTCTATCTACAACTGCGAACAACTAAGAGTTCTAACTGGTCGTCTGCCAATCAGTTGAAACTTTTCAAATTGATCCCTAGTCACAAGAAATGAAAAAGACAAATAAAATCTGTAAAAATTGAAAAGTCATTTTATTTTTATTTCAATATAATGATGTTCTCTTTTTGGTGAAAATAATGAAGAAAGAAAATTTTAAAACTCACAGAAACTTAATAGGTAAAGGGACCACCCATACACACTTTTTGAAAACTAGTGCATTAAAAAAAAATTGGAAAGAAATCAATTTTAAAATCCAAATAAAGAATTATTTCATCAAAAAGGTTATTTTAAAATCAGCTCAAAAACATAATTCTTGAGTAGTCCAAAAGACTTGAAAAAATATACAAGTTAATAAAAAATCAAATTGATAGTGCTGAGTGAATAATAGATCTCTTTCTGACCAGCCTGGTCTACAAGAGCTAGTTCCAGGACAGGTTCCAAAACCACAGAGAAACCCTGTCTCGAAAAAACAAAAAAAAAAAATCTGTTTCTGATATTTCATAGCACAGAGAATAATCCTATGCAATGTGGAAGTTTTCTTATCATTAACAATCACCATATAATTTTGAAATACTTTTAAATATTTGTGAGCTGAAGTATAAATATATATTTAGTGATCTTATTCAGTGCAGGAGAAATTGGATATCAAATAATACAAATTAAAGGAAGTGTGGCAGGCAATTCAAACAACAATAGTTATGCTGCAAAATATTTAAAAACATTGACAAATCCATTTTTAAGAGATTCAAGTTCTGAAAAGTTACACACAATAAGACAATACCAATTGTGTTAAAGGAAATTTGAGTGTGCTTCCATTTGTGAAAAAGTTGATGTGTACTGAGGGGAAAAGCTGTGAAGATTTGTTTCAAATGTTAGCAGTTTTACCTCCTGGTAGTAAAAACAACATACGCCTAAACACATTCCAAAGCAACACAGATAGATCTTGTAAGATATTTAAGTACAATACCATACACAAAGTAAAGTGTATGAAAGCTTAATTTTATTTTAAATGACAAAATACTGACTTTTAACTCTCACTGATTTCATCTGTTCTGAATTTTCTAGTTTAAACTTGAATTTCTTTAGTTACCAGATAACACACTAAAAATGAATTTAACCACTACTATAAAAAATTTTAAAAGCAGATCTAACCAAAATAACACAAATACAACAACAGGAAAAAGAAACTAGGAGCCATCCTTTATCTCCTACCCTTTTCCTTAGGAAAGCCACCTTTTCTAGAAACTCTCTCTGCAATCACATTTTATTTTCTTCTGACTTTCAGATATCAGATGAAAGAAAAGGGACCATGTATAATAACATAGCCATCCTAATAGGACCGAAACACTACCTTACACCATATAAGTTATCAATCTATTAAAAAGTTTAAAATGTTGGCTTGGGTACTAGCCGATTAACCACCAGTATGGGTGGAATACAGGCAAGTGTGTTGAACTTTGTGCACCCTGTCTTATGCTTCTCAGCTTCCACGACAGATGTAGAGCCACTCCCCTTGGGAATCTCATTTCTTCTGATAATTTACATATCCTCCACCTGCAAATTGTAGGTGCTATTTTATTGACATCTCCCAGGTATGTCTGGAGCGACACAATCTCAACAGGTCACATGAGGGGAACCACTGGCCACAAAGCAGCCAGAAGCACAATTCACATATTGATCTTATATCCAATTGTGAATTTGAATTCTTGTGACTTTTCAGTAACCTGTAAAACTAAAGGTAATTGTAACAACCAAGAAGATTAAAAAAAAAAAAAAAAAAAAAAGTCTTTTTCTCCCCCTGGAAACCAATGTTTGAAATTCCACAGCTCCCCAATTGGCAGTTTGGGGGAAATGTGTTTAGAGGGGAAATGTCTACTGGCTGTTATTTTTCTATTTTATTTTGCTTTCCCATTTTGTTCACAAATTGAGTTCCGGCACTAAGATATTTCTTTCTGGTGCAACTTGAAAAGGGAAAGAGTAGACTTTTTTTGTGAATCAATTTCAAAAGCTGTGGATATTTTTCAACATAATGTTTTTATATAAAATTGTAACAACCCATGTTTTTGTACCCAAAAACACAACAAGAAATACCAGTTTAGGAAAGATACAGCAAATTTGTCTTTAAGAGGAACATTATGAGAGGAATAGAAAAGGGTAAGTGGTGTGGACTTAATATAATTTAGATAATTTCTGAGAAAAAAACTTATAAAAATGTTTCCTCTTAAGGGGGGGGAGCAGAGAAACCACCACACTGATTTCCAAAGTGGTTGCACATGTTTGCATTCCCACCAGCAATGGATGAGTGTGTCCCTTCCTCCACAACCTCTCCAGCAAAGACTATCATTGGTGTTTTTGATTTTAGCCATTCTGGGACTGAAAAAGCATGGGATAAAACCGGAATCTCTGAACATGGCGGACAATGAGGGCTGATGAGAAGCTAAGGACAATGGCACTGGGTTTTGATCCTACTTCATGTTCTGGCTTTGTGGGAGCCTAGCTAGTTTGGATGCTCACCTTCCTAGACCTGGATGGAGGGGGGAGGACCTCGGACTTTCCACAAGGCAGGGAACTCTCACTGCTCTTTGGACTGGAGAGGGAGGAGGAGAGGAGTGGGGGGAGGGGGAGGGAAATGGGAGGCTGGGAGAAGGCAGAAATTTTTTTTTCAATTAAAAAAAAATGGCACAGGAACTTTCATCTGGCGATAGATCGAGAGAGAGACAGAGACCCAATTTGGAGCAACGGTCTGAGCTCTTAAGGCCCAAATGAGAAGCAGAAGGAGGGAGAACATGAGCAAGGAAATCAGGACCACGAGGCGTGCACCCACCCACTGTGACAGTGGAACTGATCTATTGGGAGCCCACCAAGGCCAGCTGGTCTGGGACTGAATAAGCATGGGATGAAACCGGACTCTCTGAGCATGGCGGACAATGAAGGCTGATGAGAAGCCAAGGACAATGGCACTAGGTTTCGATCCTAATACATGAACTGGCTTTGTGGGAGCTTAGCCTGTTTGGATGCTCACCTTCCTGGGCCTGGAGGGAAGTGGGAGGACCTTGGTCTTCCTGTAGGGCAGGGAATTTGGACTGCTCTTCAGTATTGAGAGGGAGGGGGAATGGACTGGGGGGAGGAGAAGAGGAGTGGGGATGGAGGAGGGGAGTGGGGGGAGGGGGCAATGTGTGGGAGGAGGGGGAGGGAAATGGGAAACGGGGAGCAGTTGGAAATTTTAATTAAAAAAGAATAAAAAATAAATAAATAAATAAAAATCTGAAAAAAAATAAACTTAAAAAAAAAAAAAAGAGGGGAAGCAGAATCCGTATGCGGCTGGAGAAGAGGAAACATTTTCAATAGAGAGTTACCAGCCTGGGACGTTCTGATAGGTGTTCAATAAGATAACTAAGCAGAAAGATTACTGTGGTAAGGAAAAGACTTGAGTGAGTCATAGATTAAGAGTGTCGGTGCTGGAGCACAGTAAGGGCTCCAGCAAATAATTACTCAACTCAGCTAAAAAGCTGTTCACCTGTGTCTCCTTGTGCTTTCCCACCTGCGCTCTTCATCCAGAAATGCGAAAAAGCAAAAAGGTATTAAAATTTTTGTTGTGGCCATCATGGTGGTTTCTTTAAACAAAACACTAAAGAGATTTTTAAAAAAAAAAAAAAATTACATACAACTAAAATGTATCCATCCATATCTGTCAAATCCTGGTATACGAGCTATGCTTAGTTAGCTACAATTCCAACTTACCCTGTAATGAAGGTGGTCAGGTCATGGACACCCTACAAGATAATAACTACCAATTTCTATTTTGCCTTGAATTTGAAGTAAAAACTAATGGGGTTTGAAGTTAAAACTAACACATAGGAACACCATTCAAAGTTTAGGAAGGCCATGGGATATTATGGGTAGTATCATAGCTATACAAGGATACAACAGATATGAGAGGTTAGACTCAAAAAGGACTCAATGAAGTTGTGCTGTATCAGACTTTCTTTGATGTATGTAATGGATGAATTGCTCATTAAGGAAGTTTCCCAGTGAGTGTCAATTGTGGTTTTTTCCTATATTTAATGTTTCAGGATTTTAGTGTTATTGGTTCAAAAATTTTAAATGTTAAAGATGTTTTAAATATGTAGCATTATATTTAACATATAAAAATTAGACTACAGACATATATATTTATATTATTCTTTACCTCACATATTCGTGTGTATATGTGCATGTGTGTGTGTGTTATGTTGAGATACTGACCTACCTTTTTAGCAAATTTCAGCTACATATGAACTATATATACTGGCTAGTCCATACATTGGCTCTCCATAGCTCAGTCATCTTATAACTGAATGTTTCAAACTTTGACTTAGTTTTATTCATTTCTCTAGCACAGTCTCTGGTGGCTATTAAACCTCTGTGGCTGTATTTGATGTTTCCATATTCTGTGGATGACACCCATTAAGTCTTTCTGTGTCTATCCTGTTTCACTTAAGATTTTCCTGTTTCATTTATATTACCAAAGAATACAAATCATTACTCCCTGTGTATTTGCTTGTATTAGTCCTGAGGTTATATACACAATGTTCATATGTACACATCTAAGTTTCTGAATAGTCATGTATCCTCTCCCATACCAGCTTTATTGCTAAATGATCCACAAACTAAAGTGCCAAAGTTTAAGATACCCATCATGATTATTTTATACACGTGCTATGAAATAATTGGCATATTCAAGTGATTGTGCATAGAAGCTGACATATCCCACCATTTTTTTTTAGTAAAGATGTGTTTTTTACCTGTATATGAATTCTTTATTGCCTCTATATTTGTGTACCATGTACTTCCATAGGGGATCACAAGTGCCCTGAAACTAGAGTTATAAATAGTTGTGAGCCACTATATCTATACTGGGAACTGAACCCAGGTCTTCCACAAAAGCAGCAAGTACTTCCAACTATTGAATCATCTCTCAAGTCCTTACCTCACCCTTCTTCACTTTGTTATTTGTTACTGTTCTGTGGAAAGATGAATGCCCCCTTTAACTTCGC
This sequence comes from Chionomys nivalis, assembly GCF_950005125.1. Taxonomy (NCBI): domain Eukaryota; kingdom Metazoa; phylum Chordata; class Mammalia; order Rodentia; family Cricetidae; genus Chionomys; species Chionomys nivalis. The sequence continues at coordinate 56,751,421 of NC_080103.1, read as the reverse complement.
TAGCTTTCATGGTAGCTGACCCTTCCCTTAAGACAAGTCCTTGGACTAGTTGGGTGCTCATCTTGCTTATCACCATCCGTGTTATCTTTGTCTCCAAATTTTAATTCCAGACAAATTTATTATCACAAGTAAAAAAAACACCCTTAAATTCTGATCTTTCCGGAAAAGAATTATGAGAAAAAGATTTGGTGATAAGAAACTGAACTGGCTGACAAGTTGATCCTTTCTATAGAATAGGAAGCCTTTGGAGATAAGGTCATTGGCCACTCCCAAACCATGTAGAGCTCAAAGCATTCTCCTTATTTCCTCAGAATATTACTACTAATATGAATATCTAAGAGTTTATACATTAAATAGGGAATCCATATATTTCTTCCTAACTCTATCCTTTCTGTACCCAAATCTTACACCTGTCGCTAACATATTTTCATCACTTGCTTTCACTCTTGTACTTCTCCTAGTATTTTTAACATCATAATTCTCTAAAAACTTCTGGCATTATTTTCAAGTTACTGATAATAAAATGGTGAAGTGAAAACTTTATTTTCTTGTTTCTTTACTCAGCTTAAATGTTCTGGAGTTATAGCTTAGAAATAGATTCACAGGTGCAAGCGACATTCTCCAGCTATGAAGAGAAACAGCCTTGTTGGGGCTGGGAAAGAGAGCGTATATGAAATGACTTTGAGAGCGAGGAAATTTCTAAATGTTGAGCTTTTTAGTCTTTAACAGGCTTAAATGTTCAGCCAAAACTCTGTTCATCTGCCTTCTGCGGAGAAAAGCAAAAACTGGAGCTAAGATCTTTTAGCATTTTTTTCACTTGCAAATCTGTTTCATAAGTGCATAACACATATGTTTCCACACTTACACCGCAATTGTTTCTTCTTTTCTTCCCCTCTTCCAACTGGGCATACAATATGCACCCGACACACCTATAAAAGGTCGACTAAAAAAAAAAAAATCATGCTTTATAGTCTGCCAAGGAATGTTTGTGTTAAATTGCTTCAGAAGGAGAAAGTTCTATTGTGATCAGAACCCAGGAGATATAAAAGAATCGTAAAGTGTGGGTCATAATGTGAGTTTATAAGTCTTGTTGCTACTTAATTTAAATTATAGGGGAAGTACAGAAATTGTGGTTTACCAATAGCCCTAGGCCTCAGGCCAAATGCTTTCCTTCCACTAGCTGCCTCTATTGTAAAGTACCTTTCTGAAGGGGATATGCCTTGTAACTCAACTTCTGAGAAAAATAAAACCTGGTAACCACAGGGAGACACACACATTATTCTGCTTTATAATTAAGCAGAAGGAGCACATTCAGGACGGTGTCAACATGTCAGGAAGTTTCCTCCTGCTGTTTCATGTGCCTTGTGTTGCCTTCTGGGTCGATAAATTCAAACTTCAGCTCTGCCTAGAGCTGGCCTATAAGATCTAGAAAGAATGTAATTAACATCACTTAAATGGACCTTAGAATTTGATGTGCTTTGACTCTATTTATTGTGACTCATAGTGAATTCTGCAAACCAAAATTACATTTACACTAAATCAAATCACTTTCCCCTTTGTTTCTTCTTTATCCTTGATATGTAACACGTGAAAGAGGCCTGAACACAAGAGATAAACTCTGCTGCCTAATCTTTGATCGTGTCTGCTTGGTAAGTTTGTTAAGAGATAGAAATGGAGAGAAAAAATAGCTTTGATGAAATCCAGTCAACTTTAACAGTTATTGCGGAGTCTAACATCACAACATTTAAAAAAGTTACCAAGAGGAAAACTTGTTTTAAAAGGTGCTTACACCTCTCCATGACCTCTACATCAGCTCCTGCCTCTAGATTCCTATCCTGTTTGAGATCCTGTCCTGTGTTTCTTCAGTGATAAACAGAATATGGAAGAATAAGTAAAAAAAAAAAAAATGCTTTCCTTCCCAACTTACTTTTTGGTCATGGTGTTTCATCACAGCAGATAATATAAACCTGAAAACAAGTTGATACCAAGAGTAGGGTATTTTTATGATATAGATGGCCATGTTGTTTTTCAGAGGACTATGGAAGAACTTTGGAACTTTAGACTAGAAATGTTTCTGAGTGTTGAGAGCTCAATGAAGTATTCTGGAGGAGCTTGGAAGATAAGAATGTTGAAAGCAAAGCAGAAGACAGAGGCTCGACTTGTGAAGTTTCCGAGAAAATTTTAAAGAATCTATCAGGGACATTTGCTGTTTTTATTGCGATTCTGTTGTTCTGGTCAGCTGGGACTGATAGTCAGCAGTAATTAATAAGAAACTGGCAACATAGAATGAAACCTTTGAATTGCTGGGACTATTGATGCCGGTTAACTGGAGCTAAGAAATTAGTGGTGATTAAGAAGAGACCATGTGCACAACTATGTTCATAGCAGCATTGTTTGTCATAGCCAGAACCTGGAAACAGCCTAACTGTCCTTCAACTGAAGAATGGATACGGAAAATGTGGTACATTTATACAATAGAGTATTACACAGCAGAAAAAATAATAATGACATCTTGAATTCTGCAGGAAAATGGATGGAGCTAGAAAACATTATTTTGAGTGAGTCAATCCAAACACAGAAAGACAATTATCTCATGTACTCACTCATAGGTGGTTTTTAAACATAAAGCAAAGAAAACCAGCCTACAAACCACAATCCCAGAGAACTTAGACAACAATGAGGACGCTAAGAGAGACTTAACATAGATCGAATCTACATGGGAAGTAGAAAAAGACAAGATTTCCTGCGTAAATTGAAAGCATGGGGACCTTGGGGGAGGCTTAAAGGGGGGAGGAGAGAGGCAGGTAGGGGAGCAGAGAAATATGTAGAGCTCAATAAAAATCAATTAAAAAAGAAGAGACCAACATCGCTGACGTGAAATCTTCTGAAAAGTATTTCCTTAGGATCAGCACAGAGAATTTGTGTTCCAGGGGCACCTCAAGAAGTCAGTATAAGAGTCACCTAGGTGATACTGGTTTTGAAAGCATGAAAGATTCATGAAGAACAGGTGAGGTTCGGCACTGGTAGCAGCTGGGAAAGCCCATTGGTGAAAGTGCAGCCTCAGTGGATGTGGAAGACCCAGGATTGAAGGGGTCATGCAGACAAGTTGAAGCTTGGGACCATGAAGAGAGACTAGGAGAGGCTATTGGTGAAAGTGCAGTTCAGTTGCTACAGAAGACCCCAGCATTTTAGAGATGACAGTACCATGAAATGATCACCAGGATCAGCAGCAGTGGTGGAGTGTAGCTAGCCAGAGCCTGGAAGACAAACTCTGTGCCATTGTAATCTCAGGTAGAATCTGCATTAGACTCTTATTTAAGAGGCTGGCAGAAATTCTACTTTTTCTTGACAAGGAAGAATACAATAATTCTACCTGATACCTTTTAAAATCAGCCCCTTCCCATATCCCAAGTGGACAACATAAAAGGAATTTGTAAACTCATTAGACCTATGTATGTCAGCAATCACTCTTTAATGTGTTGCCACTTGCAACTGTATCAGAATCCTCAAAGGGAGTGATGCACAGAAATACAAGGACATCACAGTAAAGAACAACAGCTATGTGCATGTGAGAACAACCTTAAGAGGTTGGGACAGTGAGTGGTAGAAGGGGGGAAAGAAATATAAGTCAGGAGTCTTGGGCTAAAAATAGAAAGAAACAGAGGTTAGCTATGACAAAGTCATCTGTTTGCTTGCTATGGAAAGTGTGAGACGAAAATTCGTCAATCCTGTCCAGGGAACTAATCAACACATTTTTCTAATAACATACAGCATATTTCTGTCCATATTTAATATACATGATTATTGTAATTCCACACAATTATTTTCTTCTTAAACTAAATAAATGTACATAAATGGCTGGCTGGCTGGCGATGTAGATCAATGGCAAAGTTCTTGACTATCTTCAAGCCTAGAACTGGAAAATGAAGCGTGTTGGAGGCAAGTTAGATGTGTAGCCAGGATCAGGACTCTACTTGCTTGAAGATACAACTGGAGGGGAAAAATTCTCAAAGATAAACTCTTCTTTGCTCTCTAACCAACAGGCCAACACGATTTTTGTCTTTGTGCTTTTAACATTTATTCCAGCTTTCTCCTTTTTGCAGTCTGACATCCCACTCCCAGAGAGAATTATTTAACTCCAGGTTCAAATGTCTTCAGTCCATAAGCTGTACTTGCTGAAGTTCTCATATTTTAAAGAGAAGTCAGAAATTTATCCACAACCACATCACCTGAGTGCTTTTGAAAAATAAACATATATTTTGGGCTGTGCCACAATTATTCCTTTTTTAAAAAAATGACCATCATCTGAAGAGATATTCAGAGTTTGTTATTCTTATGAAATATTCAAGGTCAACATTAAATATGTTATATATTAAGAGATGAAACTAGGCTGGTTGCTAAGCCACGTTGAATAATTTGCTGTTTTGTGAACTTAGTCATTGCCTTATTGTGATGAAGTGTAATGCCATTGGGTGTGGCGGCTCATATCTATAATCTCAGAATTTAGAATTCTGGTACTACAAGAGATCCTTGAGTTAGTTCACAGCCAGCCTTGGCTGCAGAGTGAGTTTTTTACTCAATGAATTGCCATTTTTTTTTACACCCAATTTTTATTTTCTCAGCTTCTAATTCTGCCTTGTAAGATTGTACGTTGTCTGTAGTTACATGTGTTTATTAGAGTACACATCCAATTAGACTTAAATTATATCTTGAATTGCATCAGGGAAACAATTGTGCTTTAGCTCTCTTCATTGGAATGGGATGTGTCCGCACATAACCAGTTAATATCATCATGATTACAATTGTTACTTGCATAGTTCATACAAAGAAAATCTGCCTCAAATAGTGAATAAGGGCATGGGGAAATGGTTCAGTGAATAAAGCATGAGTTCATATCTCCAACCCCAATTCAATGCCAAGCATAGCAGCAGCTGCCTATAATCCTTGCTCTGGAAAGGCAGAGAAATAGGATTCTCTCTGCAAGCCAGAAAGCTAGATGGGCCAAATCTTTAAACACTAGGTCTAAAGTTAGTGGCCCCTCCTCAATATATAAGGTAGGGTATTTTCAAGGGAGACTACAAGTAATAATCTCTGACTTCTACACACAGGTATACATATGGGCACATGGACCTGCAAACATACATTTGCTCACACATGGAAACACACACAGAGAGACACACACACACATAGGGAGGGAGATGAAGCTTGAAGTTTCATTGAAATTTTGAGCACACAGCTTATGCTAGATTCAATGTAGTACTGCCAGTGTGAAGCTTCAGACTGTTTGGTAGTATTTTGTTGCACTCAGTAAATGTTGGTTAAATGATTGATTGCACGATATGCCAGCTAATTCTCTAAGATTGGGCAATTAAGCAATCATCCCTCATTTCTGTAAACCTAAAGAATATTAAAACAACACACATTTTTTTCTTTCCTTAGCACACAATCTTTGTAACATTTCCAACAGAGATTACTAAGAATGAGAAAAAAAATAAAGTAATTGTTTTGTGTTTTAAAGAGCGATGTAATCTTCTGCTAGCTTTAAGAAGGTCGGGAAGTTCACTAGAAAATTGCCTCACTTCTGTGATTAGGGAAAGAAGATTAGATAGTTGCAGGTTTTTTTTTTCATTGAGAAGATCATAAAATAAACCCAGAATTTTAATAAAAATAAGGATACCATTTTGAGAATTTCCTCAGTGTCACACCTAACATGAGTGTATTTCTTATTCACATAATACCACTACCATCAAACAGTCCGTTCACCGGCTTTAAACATTCTGGCACACACTCTTCAGTAAGCAAGTTGCCACAAGAGACTCAATTGGGAATGTTAGAGGTCAGCTGTGAACCAACATCTCTGAGCTTTTCCAGTAGTAAGTTTTGCTTTTCCCAATAATCTACTATTTTTAACCCAGTGTTGCCTCCTGTGAGCAACAACCCATGCTACTTTTTTAAACAAATGGCCAAGTTAGTGCTCATCCCTTATCTTGAACAAAGTGCGCGAGCTGTCTCTTTACCTGTCTTGGAAATTAGCATCCTGATATATTGCTAGCTTGAGGTTGAAGGGGACATCTGATTGTCTATATTCAATTAAAAGATCCTGACTATATGTATATATGAAATTTCGAGAGAGCACACAGACTTCACAATGCCAAACACCTTGCATTTGCACTCCTGCAGTGAACAGTAGTTGAAGCCAGTCTTCTCTGTCTTCTTGTGATTGGACAATACTGCCCCATCTAACATGGATGAGGCAAGTTGATTCTCCAGTTTTGTGTAAGAATAATTCTCCAAGCCTCAAATAAGGCTCTTATACCCAAGGTGTAAATTAATTAAAATAGACTTCCCTCAGACTTCTCACCGAGAAGCAAGCAAACAGAGGCCTGGCTTCCTGGGGACTTGGATTACTTGGGGGATTTTATTATTAACTCTAATCAATTTTAAATTATTAGAGTGCTGGCAACATGGGGAAAACAAATATAGTTCATTTGTTCCCAGAAAGAAAAATCAGGGACCTTCAACTTTCTCATTACAGTCCTTCTGCCAGAGAGACTAATGTCTATCGTGTACGTCTGGTCTGACCTCCAAAATGGAAAAGCTCAAGCGATGCCACGTGACTGTGCAAACCAGAGCCTGCAGCCTTCCTATTCATGGACATCCCAAGACTTTCTTCGTGCAGTCTAGGCAAGCACTCCAGTCACTGAGATACAGCCCAATCTATCACCTCCTCAGAGTGATGCATAATTCCAGAATATATTTGTTTCCAACTCTTCAGCAGACTAGAAACTTTCTACACTCACTTGTGGAAAAGTTAGGAAAACCAAGACAGGGGATTGGAGAAATTGCTCATTGCTTAAGAGAACTTGTTCTTCCAGAGAATCAAAGTTTGGTTCCCTGTACCTACGTCCAGTGGCTCACAACTACCTGTAACTCCAGCGCATTTCTCGCTTTGGGCAGTATATATGTGACATACATATAGAAAGAGACAGGTATACACACACACTTACATACAGAGATATCCACACACTCACATTTACACACACGCACTCACATACACACACACTCAAACTCACAAAAATAGATTTTTCATAAATAGAAAAGAAAAACCTGGCAAAGCAAATCACTGCTGAAATATTCTACAATTTTCAGTGATAAAGAGAAAAATAATAGATGAGACAAGTTGTGATGAAAGTGTCGGGTTTTCTGAGGAGTTAAGTAACAACATAAAAAAAAATTATCCTCTCAACAGAGGATTGTCTCACCTGGCACAGGATGGCCTTCACCTCTGGATTTTAGCCAAGGCTGACCTTGAGCTCCTGATCCCCCACCTCCACTTTTTTAGTGTTGAGATTATAGGCATGCACCATTGTGCCTAGTACTCTGTAGCTCCAGAGACTGAAGTCAAGGCTCTCTTTGTGCATCCTAGCCAAGGTCTCCAGTGACTGAGATACAGCCCATTGTCATCATTATTCAAAAAGTATAAACAGGTTATATTGAGGAAAAGATATTTGCAAATCATCAATTACAACCTAAATTGATTATTACAACTTTTGTAAAAGAATAAGATTAAAAAATTCTAACTGGAGTAGTGAGCTCCCATTTACACAGATAAACTATATCAGTGGGTGTTCCATCATGGTCTTGGCCTCTTTGATCATAGTCTCACTCCTCCTTCTCTCCAACTGAGCTCTGGGAGCTCAGCCATTTGCTCTGCTGTGGGACTTTACTTCTGTTTCCATCAGTTGCTGGATGAAGGTTCTATGGTGATATTTAATATATTTATCAGTCTGACTATAGAGCAAATCAAGATTGGATCCCTCTCCACTATAGCTTAGGGTCTTAGCTGGGGTCATTCTTGTGGATTCCTCGGAATTTCTCTAGAGCCAGGTTTCAAGAAAGAAACCAGCATAGGTCCAAACTAGTCCATCTGAATGTCAGTGACAGTTGTGTGACTGGGAAAGACTGAGCGGCCACTGGCAGTGACACCAGGATTTATCCCTACTGCTTTACTGACTTTTTTTGCGAACCTATTCTCTTTGGATGGATAACTTGCTCAACCTAGATATAGTAGGGAGGACCTTAGACCTTCCACAAGGCAATGTGCCTTACCCTCTCAGGTTCTGGTCCTTTAGACATGACTCTAGGTTCTTAAATATACCCCATTTGACTTCTATGTTTATTAGCTGGACACTATGGAAAACTTGATTTTTTTAACCAAGCTTGAATTATAAAGTGTGATATGGTACAAGGGGGCTCACTCTTCAAAGCAGGGAATTGTCAATGCCAGAGCATGTCCCAGAGGTGACTATGGACTAGAGGTATTTGTGAGCATAGCTGCATCCGCCCACCCCCATCACTCTATCTAGCTTAGCACTGAAGGCAAAACCACAGGTGGTCAGTCTGGCAGCTGTCAGGAATCTCTTTCTCTGTGAGGAGCTCTAAGGATTCCCGAACTCCATAGACACAAACTTTCCTAGAGCTAGAAACCTCAAATAATGATAGTATAGGAAAGATACTCAAACACAGTGTCTTCACCCAGCTGAGCTCATCTTGGGGCTTTGCAGATGTGGGAGATTTTGCACAATTCTGGAGGCATTTGCAGTCTTAACACCTGGGAGTGGTGAGGGAGGCAATAACTGATGGTCTTGGTGAACGGAGAGGACAGATGCTTGCAGGAAGCTTCCCACAATGCACAGGACAGAAGCAACTGCAATGAATTATATGCCCAAGAATATCAACAGTGCTGCTGATGAGAAATTGCGGGTTTCTCTCTGTAGCCAATCTAAGCTGTCTTTCATCTGACCTGGGAGTCCCAAGGCAGCTCTGTCCTATGAAGGAATTCTGTGTCGTGGGGCTCATAATGCCATACCACAGGGGTTATTAAGTCAAAGATCCATAAATTGGCTTAAGGCACTTTATAAATCCCATGAAATTATATGCAAATTTCATTCACATGTGCAGTTTTTAAACAGAGATCTAACGTTTAAAACTTTCTGAAAAGCCAAACACTCACATCTCTTTGACTATTTTGCTGGGAAGCCTGAAAAAGAGCCTAAAATTCTCAACAAACCAATGAACTCCTTAAAAAAAGAATCATTTTTGAAAGAGAAGGAGATTTTACTCAGTTATAAGTTGAACTAAAGCCATATAAATTTTGAGTCTTATTTTCCAAATTTATAAAAGAGAAAATGGTTTATATGGAATTGTTCCTCCTATTTAGATCCCCTGATTATAGAAACCCATCCTCAATACCAGCTCTGGGGCTTTTTAATAACTGGGTTTCGATGCTTTGGATGTGGTAGAGTATAAATGGCTTGAAAAATTACTAGGCAATAGTATTTTTAGGATGTATTTATTCTCGATGAGCTTGAGAAGAAGGGAAGAATGGTAGATTTGGATGGACTCACCCAGGGTTTCAAGACCTTATGTTGTCCTCACAAGAGTAAAGTAGATGGGGTTCAAATACAAATGAAGAATGAGCAGTGAGCAGAAACTCATGCCGGACATTCAGACTCTAGAGTCAGAGATCCCGGCCCCATGTTACCCTTTAGAAAGAGCAAGCACTTCGTGATTCAGACTCCGAGACACACTGAAGAGGGGAAGGGTAAGCGCTTGTTCCTGTCTTCTGACCCGGAGCTCCAGACAGGAAGGCTTTCAACAAAGCCTCCTGAAGACAAGACACATGTTAAAAACATGCAGGCTGACGGGACCCAGACAGCTTCCAGCCCCCTCCAGAGGAGCATCTGCTCAGGTTTACAAGCCGTCTCTCTGCACTTTCCAGTGTGTTCCGGTCCTGAGGTGCTTCTCACTCTCACCAGCTTCTCCATTCTCTGCACTTCCCCTCCTGTCTGCTGGCTCAGGGGTCCCCAAAATGACCTTGAGATGGATCCAGGTATCAGTAATAAATGTGCAAAGAAAACACACTGGGGAAACAGGACTCCCCCACAGCACTGGGCGTGAAAAAAAACACAAGAGAAAAGGGGAGATTGCAATCTTCAAGTTGGTTCTGCAAGGGGCCAAGCTATAACAAAATTGAAGTTATTGGATTAACATTTTAAAGTAAAATTTCCTAAAATGCCATTGTTTTCTAAATTGAAATGACAATATTCCTTTAGGAATGTGTATTACAAAATTCTTAAACAGTAAACCTGAGTGGACGATCCTTTCAAATAGTGTATGTGTTAACTAACTCCAAATGCTTGCCTGGAATAGACATTAAAAAGTCCTTGAGGGCTTTTGCCATCTACTCATCAACCCAGTCAGCTTGTGTGTATGTGTGTGTTCTCTCTATTTGTATGTGTTTGTATGCCTGTGAGTGTGTGTTTGTGTGCCTGTGTCTGTCTGTGTGTTTGAGTTTCTGTGTGTATTTGTCTGTATGTGTGTGTCTGTGTGTGTGTTTGTACGTATGTGTATATGTTTGTTTGTTTGTTTGTCTATATGTGTCTGGGTATCTGTGTGTGAGTGTCTATGTGTTTGTATGTATGTTTGTGTCTCTGTGTGTGTTTGTATGTCTCTGTGTGTGTTTGTGTGTCAGAGTTCATCTGTGCGTTTGTGTGTCTGTTTGTTCATGTGTTTTTCCATGTGTATATGTACAGGTGTATGGGTGTTGAAGCCTGGGGTATATCCCAGGTGTTGGTCTTAGAACTCTGTTTGCCTTGTTTTTTGAGATAACATCTCCCAGTTTTACCTAGAACTCACTGTTTTGACTAAACTGTCTGGATCTGTTCACCCCTGACTCCTGGATGCTTTTTAAACCAGTGGGCGCCAGGATTTCAGCTTTATGCGTAACTGTTGGGTATCAAACTCAGGTCCTCATACTTTACCAGCAAGTACCTTATTTCCCTGACACTCTTACCAGCTTTTACACTACTAAATGATTATCAAATGCTGCCTGTAGGCCAGGAATTGAGCTGATCAATAACACCCATGAAGAAAAATTGATACCATACCAGCCAGCTTAGCCCTGACCAAAGGGGTGAGATCGAGTTTTTCTTAATTATTACACACTTAACAATTACAATGGCTGTAAAATTGACATTTTAAAAATATATCGCACTATGTGGGGCTTGTAAGCCAGAACTCAGGCAACTTCCAGGCATCTATTTTGGAAGTTTCCCAAAATAATTTAGTCAAAGAAAGGGTAGGGAATGTTCCTGGCAGAGAGAAGTAGGCTTCAGAGACAAAGTGAGGAAAAAGAGGGATGTGGAAGGAGAAGGATAAGTCGTTATCCAGTTACACTGTGTGGAAACATTTAGGCTACCCCAGATGTTTTCAGACTTCAAAGAGTCTCTTAGCATTTCCCCCAGATAGAATGTAAAAAAATTTTTAAAGACCCCTTCAACTCCCCGTTATGGATAATTTTTTGATTACGTGAACCAACGACAGGGTTAAGAGGAAAACCACAAGTTAAAAAGAAAACAATTCAAAGAGGAAATCAAAACCTGCAGTGGTGAATGGAACACATGAGCCTGCTTTAAAAATGTGTTTCTGTTTCGACTAATGGGTCGTTTTCACCTGCTCCTGCATACCCACCTGGCTTCAGCCTGGCTGCTGCGCCAGGGCAAGGAGATGAGCTGTCTTTCCAGCTACCTTTCCAGGATGCTGAGGTGACCAGAGGGTCAGGACAACAGAAGCTGAGCCTTTGTAGGAGAGGGTAATCCTCAAACAGGAAAATCCACTCCTGGGTCATTTGGAGAAAAGCGGAGAGCTGCCGGGCTCAGGGAATCACCAGCTGGGTTTTCATCCGACATAGAATCATCAGAGGCACTCAAAGCCAAACCCCGCGCGGGAAGCATGGGGTTTGCCATATGCTTGGGACACCTTTGGAGTTTACTAATGCCCCGGGACTGACTGTGAAGCAGATCTAGAGAAAACGAATCCGGCTGCGCAGAGAACGCGGGCGGGTTGGAAGAGAGCCCGTTTTGTTTGTGTGAACTTGATCAAAGCTGAAGTATTTAGCAGGAGCTACTGTGCTGAGGCCAGAGCACCAACCCTTTCAAGCCACCCCAGGCTTTCCGGACAGCGTTAGCAGTCCTCAGTTTAGCCTTGAGATGCTGTGCTTCGTTGGCTAGCATTTCACTCTCCCTAGCTAGCTTAGAAATTGTTGTTGTTGTTTCTTTTGTTTTTTGTCGTTCGGCTGGTTTTATGAAAAACAAGCAAACACGTAAAGCCCTTTGTGTAATTATGACCAACCGGAAAACATTTGGATCTGAGACCTTCTGAGAGCAAGGGTGTCTCCTATTTCCTCCATAAAAAGACACAAAGAAACTAATATCCCTCTTTCCTCCCCCTCCCTTCCATTGTATTTTTCTTCAATGCTGGGAATGCATATTTGGGCGATTCAAACACGGAGTCCCTCAGGTTCTGCAAGTTAAACCTCAGACCACCGGTCCAGAGGGGTAAAGACAAAAACTATTTTTTATGTATTGTGACATTTTTAACTCGCAAGGCATTGCAAATGTAGGCGAAGGTTCTCAAAGTCTAGTGTATTTTGCATTCCTTAATCCTGCGAGTCGGAATTCAGTACTGCTTAATTTCAAAGTTTGGCTTGCCTTGGCCTTCTCTCCATAACTGTGCCGTTCCAGGCGTCCTGTTGAGGTGTTGGTCTGGGGAAATAGAACACACACATTCACCTGTGCCAGTCCAGTCCTCTCCCCTTCTCTTTACCTCTTCCCCTGTCTCTTCTTTTTGCTCACTTTCTTCTCCTTCTCCCCTACATCCCTTTATTTCTTAATGTCCCTGTCATGCCTCGCCTTCTCCTTCATATAAATTGCTTAAACTAAATCTTACAGTCTCTGAAATTATCTTTCGGGTGAATATTTTTTATTATTTCCCCCTTCTTTATAATGGTGGGTAGTAAACTAAATCATATTTTATCTATACACGATTGTGAATTTTCTTCAAAGTCTGAAACTAACTGGTGTGGGAAGACCTTCTGTATATGTGTTGCTGTTATTGATTAATGAATATAGAATCTGCCTTGGTCTGTGATAGGGTAAAGTTAGGCCGGGAAAACTAAACTGAATGCTGGTAGTAAGAAGGCAGAGTTGAGAGACGCCATGGAGCTGTAAGAGGAGAAACCACTCAAGCTGCCAGCCAGAACCTTGACAGTAAGCCACAGCCATGTGGCGATACACAGATTAATAGAAATGGGTTAAATTAATATGTAAGAGTTAGCCAATAAGAAGCTAGAGCTAATGGGCCAACCAATGTTTTAAATGATATAGTTTCTGTGTGATTATTTCAGGGCTGAGCAGTCAGGGTACGAACAAGTGGCCTTCTTCCAACAGTGTTCCTTTGAATTTTTCATTCTTAACGCACTGCCTTTTTTAAGTCAAAGTCACTGAGGTCTGTCTTGTTTCAATCCTCAGCACCCTGAACTGTCACCCACTACTGTGTTTAGGATGCCAGAGATCATTAGAATGATGATGACGATTTTCTGTGTGAAAATTCAGCAAACAAAAGACCCACAGTTCAGCACAATTCACCAGTCTTAGAAAGCAATGGAAGGGTTATAAATAAGCATTTTCTTTCTGTCACATATTCAGATTCCAAACAAGAGATTTCTTCCATGCTCTGCAGCTGGACCGTTTTCCATTTTGACAGCTTTGTTAGCAGTTGGTGGTGTAAACCAGAGTTAACTAGAACCACATTTCTTCTGACTCCTTCCAAAGAATTGATTTTTAACACCTCTCATAGACTGGCTGTCCAGGAAGTCACCAGTCTGGTGAATATTGGTGTCGGCAATGACAGCATAAAATAATTAAGATGATGTAATCGGATCAGTGAAGGAAACAATGAGATTTTGTATTCTGCAACTGACCTTGATGTTCCAATAACTAAATAATGGTTGGGTCCATTTTATTGCTTTGAGCTTCGCTCAATTTTTATGTCAATTTTTAATACTATTATGTACTCTGAAACTATTTTTAACAGAAAAACAAAACAAGATTATTTACATCTATGCTGATTCTGCTTCCTCAATGCCTAACCCCTAGAGATTACATTTAATCTCAGTTCAGGAACATTAAATGCAGTAGTGTTTCTTCATTGGTTCCAATCACCACAGCTATGTTTCATTGGTATTACAGATGAGACTATTTTTCTGAGAACAAAACAATCTGTTTGCTTAAGAAGTTATAGCAATGTCTGATGTTACTCCCTTCTATCAACAAAAACTCTAACCATAGAGAAGTATTGCAAATGGTATGGATAGATATTAGTGGATGTGAAACTGTCCTTTTTGTTATTTGAAATATCTGAAAATTGGAGTCATTATGTCTAACACATTTTTGGAGATATATATACTGCATTTAAATTCTGCACTGATAGTGATGCTATTCCATAACAAGAAATCTTTCAGAAATGGGATGGGATAAAATAATAATAAATAAATCAAAAGTTATGTGCTAACTACAGCTACTATGGTTCAAAGGCATTTAGAGGATGTCGACTATAAACCTGACAACTTTGGACATGATATCAGCACATAAATATGAGTTCAAATGTGAGCATCTTGGCACTGAAGAATTGTGCGATTCCAGAAATGGGTGTCTGTGAAGCCAAATTCACATTAAACAAAAACAGCAACACAAAAGCAAAAACTTTTGGGTTTTGTTTCTGTGTTTTTGATTTTAGCTTCCACAGTGTTATCAAATGAGAACTGGACTTGTTTGAAGTTGAGGAAGGCAAGAAGAAACTACAGAAGCTAGCTCATGAATCCAAGTCCTGTTGCTTAAAGATTCAGTGTGTATGGGCAGCACAAAAACATTTTAACCTAGCATTTTCTTCCAAAAGTAAAGATAACACCACAGGGATGTTTACACACTGAGCCCACTATTTTAAGACAGAATTAAATTATTCTTTCCACTTTTAATGGTAATTAGAGTTTTGATAGGAAATACCCCCTCAAAGTTTCATGTGTTGGAAGCTTGTTCCTTAGAACAGCAATAGTCAGTGATGGGACTTTGAAGGACTGATTGGGTTATGAGAGAGCTGTCCGTATGTAGGGACAACCCAATGATGGGTTTAAAATATGGGGTGTTATTAGCGAATGGTGGAAACGTAGGAGGTGGACCCTGAAATAGTCTGTGTCTTCAGGCCTTGCCCTTGAGGGCAGTATCAATGTCTATGATTCATTCTGTCCTCTGTCCTCTCCCGTCTGCTCACTTCCCCTTCCCTCAACCCACTAACTTCCTTTGTTTCTTCCTTTCCTGACTACCATGAGCAGAGCAGCTTTGCTTTCCTCTGGCCTTTGGGCTGTGAAGCTTCACCTCATCCAGATATAGTTGGCCTAGTGACTGGCAGACTGAAGTCTCTCCAATCGTGACCAAAAAATTTACCCTGTTTTTCTTGGATATATGTGGCCATGATGTGAAGTCCACTGACATAATGGTTAACTACTTTATTATTAAGGGATTGCTCCTTTCTATTAATTTGATCTGTAAGATGGCTTTGGAAGGGGGTAATCACTCAATCTGATTGTTTTATTTTATGGAATACTTATTTACGTTTGTATGTGTGTGTGTGTGTGTGTGTGTATGAGAGAGAGAAAGAGAGAGAGAGAGAGATCTGTGTAAGGCTGCGTGCACACAGGAAGAGATCAGAAGAAGGTATCAGGTTTTTTCTTTTGTCACTTCCTATCATTTCTTCCAGGAATCTCAGTCTTACTTTTTTTTTTTCTCAGCTCATCTGGAAACCAGGAAGCCCAAGAAATCCTTTTGTCTCTGCCCTGCAAAAAGCTGGCATTATAAGCTCCTTCTTGGAGCTGTAGTTACAAGCATGAATGGGACACCAAACTTGTTATGTGGGTTTGGTATATCAACTTCCTATCTCAAGATTTTGTAGCAAATGCTATGACCCTACAAGGTCACTTCTCCAGTCCTATGGTACACATTTTACAGTAAAAACATTACATGTTTGTTGAAATTTAAAGAACATTTTTATACAAAATATTGACTGTAGGCAGAGACTGCTGATTTGTTTCCAAGCTGCGCAGACCTAAATAATGATACAAAATCTACAATCACATCACTGTTTGGCCAATAACTTAAACATATTTCTAGCTAACTCTTACAAAATTAACCATTTCTATTAATCTGTGTATCATCATGATGTTGTGACCTACGAGTAAGGTTCTGACTGGGGACTGGCATCTTTCTCCTATGGCAGCTACATGGCATCTCTCTGACTCTGCCTACTTTTTCTCTATACCTCTGTTCAGATTTCTCTACTAAGTCATTGGCTAAACAGCTTCTCTAATAACCAATGGCAATAAAACATATTCATAGCATATAGAAGGGAATTCCACAACAATTGACAATTATAGTTTATAAAAATAAATAAAAGAATGTAGTAACTAGTAAACATTTGTGGATCTTTAGCATTTGGGACAAGAAAACTAGTTGACAAAACCAAGGAAACATGTTTAATATTCAAAGCATTTATCATACTTTGCAGTATCTATGTTGAATTCAGTGCAGATGATATTTTTGGAATGAACATATATTACAATGTATAGACAACTTCTAGATGATATTGATTGCTAGTGTCAAGCAAAATAGAAGTATTAATTTGATGTTTGTCCAGGACTAAGGTGTACTCAGTGTCCAGGATTAAGGAGTACCCACTCTCCAGGTCCTTTAGGAATTTTCCAGGTAAGTAGTTACCAGGGCTTTGGAGAGAGTTGCATGCAACTCTCCTTCATTTCTGAATTTCTTTTTGTTTAGCCTTAGAGTCTACTTTCTATAACAGAAATGCCAAAACCTGTGCCAACAGAAATGATGAGGCCAAGAGACATGAGGTATTGTTCAGCTTGCTGGGTGTTGACTTACTTTGTGTTTAAATGACCGTTGAATGATAACTATATTTAAGGTGACATTTGATCACAAATCCTCATCAAACATGGATTTAAACTAAGAAGTGATGCACTTAATAATATCAGATTCCTGGTTCAGTCTAGATGACCTGTTTCACTTTCTTATCTAGTTGTTGGTAGTTGCTGCTAAGTGGGGTAGTTTTACATTTGTTTCATTTCATTCATTTGTTGAGACATAATTCTCTCTATTGTCCATGCTGGTTTGGAACTATCTAAGTAACTTGTGCTGCATCAGAACCATAGCAATGCTTCTGCTTCCGCCTTTTCCGCTTCTCCTTCCGCTTCTGCTTTACAAACTCTGAGATTACAGGCATAAGCCACCACACTTAGGAATTTCAGGCTTTGTTATTGCATAGCTGGACAATAGAGGGACCCTGGGCCTTGTGCCTAAATGGTGTGATTATCTGGATTGTTTCTCTTAGAGGAACATATGCTTTCATGTTTGTCACAATTCCCAAATCTCCCTACTGTTTTTTTGGACAATTGCACTCACATTTGCTGCCATCTATCACCTGTTGCTTCCCCTTCCCTGATGTGAGATACCTACTTCCCCATCTAGAGGAATGGAGGGACAACATGGCAGGCTCTAGGAGTGAAGAGGCAAAACTGAAAGAGTTTTCCAATCCCCTGGATGACTGTGTGGCTGCAGCAGGACAGCCTCCTTCCTCACTTTACTCCACAGGCATCTGAGTCCCTGGATGTTGCTTTTCTTATAATGATTGCCTCTCCCTTTACAAAAGAGAAAAGTCATTCTTGGCCAGAAAATCATTGGAATAAGTCATCCGTCATTCCTTTCCAGTATCTTGCAAATTTAATAGCCCCAGGAAAATGTCTCTTCTCTGAGTAAACTGTCTACTATAATATGTAGTGTAATGGCTATTCTTCCAGTAAAACACAAAAGCAAAAGTAGAAATGTTACCTCAGACATAGATAGCAACACGTGTGCCCTAGCAAGACAACCTCTCCTTCCCTTGGTTCTCCATATAGTTTTTCCAAAGACCAATTTTGAGTTTCCTGTAAGCATCCATTAATCCACAGTGTGTTATTTTGTCATTTTTATTATAAGATATCTTGTGCAATCCTATCAGATCATATTAACAGCTTTATTTTTTTCTCTATTTCAAAAAAACTAAGTTATTTTTTTTCTTTATATAAAAAGTGATAGACTCTAAACCCCTTTTCTGGTGTAAGTGGTATAGAAAACCTTCTATGACTTTTTGATATGGGAATAATCCCCCAAGTCTAAGATGTAAGGAATTTGCATATCTTTTCACAAGCTTGTTCTTTTAGAATTGTTTCCTGGGACTCTGAAACAATGGCGAAGAAGTCTTGAGAATTTGTCTTCTAGTTGATGTGGTCTTTGACAATGTGGAGAGTCCGGGAATACCTTGGGGAAATAATACTTTCTAAACAGTCTCTCTTTAATATCTGTTTCAAGGGAAAGGGGGACATGGCTGATGCTGAGACCAGGAGATTTTTATTTCCATAATTTAGTTTGAGTGTCTCAGAGCACAGTTAGTTTGATTTGTCTTCATGCATTTTGGACCACAGGTGTTTCCCATTAAGACAAGCAAGCTGACTTTAACGGAATCCTGCCGAGCAGTGGGCACAGGATGCCTTCTGTGAACTGCCAATAATTATTTGTCCTGGCTTTGTTTCTGGAGATTCTACTTAAATTGGTTCAAAAGCTGATAATCTGTTTCATCCCTAAAGATTAACCCCTTAAAAAAAATGAGTGTGCTTTCCCGTAATTGGGCTGAGTGAAAGAGCTCTCTTAATATCGTTGTTAAATTAGAGAATGATTTTTAAAGTGTGATAAAAGGAGGCTTGCGAAGAGCACTCAACGTGCAGCACTGCTAATAAAATAGCTTCAGCAACTTGCCTGTTCTC